>NW_026606100.1:47865000-48115000 GCF_029834395.1 Sorex fumeus | reverse complement strand
CCGGGACCTGGGGACTGGGCAGATGCTTCTCCCTGCATCCGCTGCCTTGCAGGGGCTTGGGGCACTCTGCACACAGGCAACCCCCCCCCCACACACACACTCCACACACCAGTCACAGTACACACAACACACACTACACCATCACATCCACATAAACACCACATAAATACCATACACGGACACACTACATACACACTACACACGTGCACAGACTATACATACCACATCCACATAATTACAACATCCTCATAAATGCCACACACAGACACACTATATACACACACACGCACACTATATACACATCAACACCATGTACACATAAATACCACACACTACGCAAACCACAGCCACATAAGACCACACAGACACATACCACTTACACCTAAGTACCACACACACATACTACATACACATAAATACCACAAACTACACATAACACATAGTATACACTACATACAGAGGCACACTAAAACACCACACATACTATATACACACTACCACATGCTACATAAACTGCCCACATACACATGCTACATATACTATACAACACACAAGACACTTTGCACAGCAGTACACTACATACATACTATGCACATACACACACTATACACACAGTACATATGCCACACACACACACACACACACACACACACTCCCCTAGAGCATGAAATCTCTGATTTCTCTGCATCCCAGATTGTTCTCTCAGTCAAATTGCCTCAGTGAGACCGAGGGGCCCCCAACTCGTGCGGTGCCAACTTCCTTCATGCACCCCCTTTGCCCTGAGGGCTCAGCCCTTTGGTCATTTCCTCCCTGAAGGAAACTTCCAGCTGCTGAGTCTCTTCTCGAGAATGCTCAGAGGTCTGCATCCAGAGGACACCTTCTCCGTTCTACTCACCAACAAATTCATTACCAGTCACAGGCTTCGAGTCAACCAGCCCAAGAATGGGCTGTGGTTTGGCCATGGGACCCTCAGCCTTGGCCTCACCCATGATCTAGGAAGTGGCCGACTGAAGCCTGCTCCAGAGGAAGGGGTTTGAAAGTGGGAAGGTTCCAGAAGGTTCTAGAAGGTTCCATTATGCAAGCTTAACCTTGCCAGCTGGTGATGTGAATTGACATACACACGCATGCAAGCCTAGGCACCCCTGCCCACACCTTCCTGAAGGGCAGGCAGGGGGGAAACCATCGCCACTGACCCAGCACCAACCAACACAGGGCACGTCCTCCCAAGGCTACTCACCCCCTGGGCATCCCTGCAGGGGCTCATGAGCCCCTGACCTCGACACCCCCTCAGCCCAGAGTCAGGAACCCCATGGACGACATGTTTGTCCCCTAGCTGTATTGGTGAGCACCTGGATCTCCGAGAAAACTGGTGTGTGTGTGGGTGTGGGTGTGGGTGAAGGGGGGTCAACAGAGGTGGGCAGGACCCCGGCTTCCAGATGTGTCTCCTTCAAGGGCACAGGCTGGGCCCTGGCCCCTCTCCCACTCATGTCCAGCCTCCCCCCCTTCTGTCACCGAGAGAGAAGCCTGCAGCACGGGGCCGAGGTCAGGAGCCCACAGTCGGCACCTTTGAGATACAACAGACCTCAGAGGGCCGAGACCCGGCCTGAGGTTCACAGTGCAGAGAAACCAACGCCATCAGTTTCCTCTGCAGTGACACGAGGGGCGCAGGAAACCGCCCCGGGCTCTGCCTTGCACATGGGGTTCACATCGGGCCTGGCCAGGAGTTCCAGTGTCCACCCAGCACCACGGACGGGGACCCTGAGCCGCCGAGACCCGCTGGGCACTGTTTGCTCCGTGGCCCCAGGCCTTGCCCCTGGACTTGCGCCAACTCAAATGCACGGTCCAGAAATAAGAGCGAGAAGAAACGAAGCTTCCTGAGGAAATGGAAACTCGAACAGCAAGGCCCTTGGAAATGAGGCCACAAGTTTATTGGCAGAGGCTGGGGGGAGGGGGGTGGCGACTCTCAAAGCATCTCTCTTCCAATCTGGGGCGGGGCTCGCTTGCCCGGATTTCATTTTATTTAGCAAGGTTTGATGACAATCCTAGGGTCTGTTCATTCTTTGGGTTTTGTTGTTATTGTTGTTTGTGATTTTTTTGGTATGGGTTTTCTAATTATTATTATTTTTTTTAATTTTGGGGCCACACCCGGAGGTGCTTAGGGGTTACTCCTGGCTCTGTACTCAGGGGTCACCCCTGGCAGTGCCGGGGAACCCCGTTGGTGGTGTGCGAAGCAATCACCCTACCCACTGTACTATCTGGCCTGGGTTTTTTTTTTTGAGGGTGGGGGATGGGGAGAAGGGATGAGAAGGGGAATAGGATAGGGTGGGGGGTATCCTGCAAGGTTGCAAAAGATGTTTATGAAAATAGATTCCCGGAGACGAGCAGGCAGAGGCCATGAGCCCTTCACGCTGCCCTCCAGGTCTAAAACAATAAACAGAAAAGGGATTTGGAAACAGCTTTCTCAAAAAAAAAAAAAAAATCCCTGCCCAAGCTGGAAAAAACAATTGGGGCGTTTGCTCGGAGGAAAAAGCGCTCTGACGTCGGAGAGGCCAGATAGCATCACGGGAACAGCCGTTCCTCACGGCCCGCCTCTCGGAAGGAGCCAGGCGAGGGGAACATTTGGTGTTGAGTTAGCTACAGCTGAGTGGGCTCCGATGCTTCAAGAATGACGTTCTCATGGGGCTGAGCATGACGGAGGGCACGTCACCCACACAGTCTCCGTGGGGGCCCCCTGCCTCCCGGCCTCCACTTCCTCCGTCTCGCACTAGTCACTTATTACCACGGGCTCAAGCCTATTAAGCCGGGATCCCGCGGAGGTCAGCGGCACCCGGACAAGCCACATGTAAAAACCACCGACTTGGCTGGCGTCAGGGCCTTTGCTGCCCGGCGGGGGCAGGGAGGAGGAAGGATGGAGGGACAGTGGGGGGGTGTCAGAGAAATGGGTGGGGGCCAGAGAAGCTGCTCCTCCCAGACCTCGCTGTTTTATCACAGTGCTGGGGGTCAAAGCCAACGCCGCACACGGTCAAGGCAAGCACTAACCACTTAGCCACCTCCCTGGCCCCCAGGGCCAATCTTTGGTGAGGATTCAGGTCTCTGGCTTGAACTCACTGAATCTCATGAGCCCCCCAGGAGCCCTCCGGGTGAGCTTCCGGGGGAACCGGGACTATGGGTAATCCTGGGACAGGTGGTGGCCTCTCCCTTACTGTCCAGACCAAGAAAAGCTGAGATAAGTCAACTGCGCGGGCAGGGGCACCAGGCGGCAGGAGACAGGTCAGTGCAGGGAGAGCAGGTCCACGTGGACACTAGCCCACGGTGGGGAGAGCCTGTGGGGGTGGCCAGGGTCACACTGGGACCCGGGTTCCGGGCTTAAATGGAAGTCCACCCCAAACTCAGAACCCTCACCCCTGACCCGGAGACCTGGGGACCCCACCAGGGCACCAGGCCCCTCGGGAAGACTGGGTCACCCCCAAGTCACCCCACTGCTCCAGGTCTTGTCCAGCTCTTATTCCTGGAGCAGAACCTACTTTACAAACCTGCTGCAGTGAAGAAGCTGCACCCCCAGACTCGCCGGGCACTTGGCCTGGATCACGGCGGGGGCCCGACCCCAGTCACTGGGCGCAGGCTGGTGGGGTGCCCTCCCTACCCTGAGCAGGCCCCCGGGTTCCCCGAAGCAACTCAGTGACGACACAAGGACGCTAGCAGAGACGCCTGCCGGGGACCAGGAGCCCCGGGAATCGAGGTCCATGCCTAGGCAGGAGCACAGCGGGGTGAGGGCACCGGAGTCCAGCTCCTCCTACCGGCAAGACCTCGACCCCATCTTCTCTGGCCTCGGCTCCCCTTGTACCCAACAAGGCCAATGAACATGGGGCTGTAAATGCCCCTGCTTTCCACGGGCAGTGTGCTTGGCCTCTCTCCAGCACCAAGGCACCCCCAAGAGTTAAAACTGTTGGGGCTGGAACAATAGCACAGGGGGGTAAGGCATTTGCCTTGCACGTAGCCGACCTGGGTTCGATTCCCAGCATCCCATCTAGTCCTCCGAGCTCCGCCAGGAGTAATTCCTGAGTGCAGAGCCAGGAGTAATCCTTGTGCATCGCTAGGTATGACCCAAAAAAGCAAAAAAGAAATAATAATTGAAATAAAAAACAAAACCTGTTAGGGCCAAAGGGCCATAGCAATAGTCCTATGGGTAGGGTGACTGCCTTACATGGTTGACCCGGGTTCAATCCCCAGCATGCCACAGGGTCCCCTGAGCACTGCCAGGAGTGGTTCCTGAGTGCAAAGTGCGTGTGGCCCCAAAGACCACACAACAAACCACAAGAACCAAACCCTGTTGGGGTCTTGGGGCTGGTGCGCTGTGGCGAGACCTCCCCCCGGTGTGTGTGTGTGGGGGGGGTGCCTTGCTCCCTGATGCCCAGCTGGGTCTCACCACACGTGACTGCCCAAGTCCCACCAAACTGGTCCCTGAGCACTGCCAGGTGGGGCCCCAAATCTTCCCCTGCACACTCCAAACAGACTGCCGGGCCCTCCGCCTGGCCGGGGGGGTCCAGAAGCACCACTGGTGCTGAAGAAAGGCGCGGGTGAGGGCTGGGACCCCCGTCTCACCACAGCCCTGCCCCCTCGCCTGGACCCGGGAGAGGGACCCGCCAGGGGCCTCGGGCTGCAGGTGCTTCCCTAACCCCACTTGCCCTCTTCCCCCCCCCCCCCCCCCCCGGGGAGGGCGCTGCCAGGCAGCTCGTCCCGCCTGCCGGGAAGGCGGCGGACGTGGTGCTCCCCGGAGGCCACCCCACTTCGCTGTCCAGGCCCTGGGACTCGCTTCACCTGGAGCTCTGAGCTAACGAAGCAAAAGCCACAGGAGGGCGGGCCAGGAAGTGGCCGGGCAGGCGGCGGCCGGGGCCAGCAGCCTCCGTGCAGGGGGGCGGCCCTGCCTCCTTCCAGGCTGCTGGCCAGGGCCCAGCCCACTCCCTGCTGGGCTGACCAAATGCAACTGAGAGCGGACGCCTGGGGGTGCCGGGCTGGGAGCTCCCCCAGACCCCAGAGTCCCCGGGTCCGACGCCCCGGCCAGCCTCTGCCACGGTCCCCAGCCACGGCTCCAGTGACCAGGCTGTGGGTGTGTGGGGACAGTCACTGCTCTGGCCCTGAGGACTTGGGGGACACATTGCTCTGTGGGATCACACCTGTCTCCCCGCCCCGCAGGGCTCCAACTTAGGGTGCTGAGGACAAGCGTTCAGTGCTCCAGAGTCTTGTCTGAGCCCCCCCCCCCCCAATTTCTCCCGCAGTTCCCGGGAGACAGGTCCAGGGGAAATGCCGTCCCCTCCCGGGAAGCAGAGCTCAGACCCTACAGGCTCAGTCTTGCCCAGGCCAGGTGGTTCGTGAGGAAACATGTCACTGCCTCCAGGAAGTCAGCTCTGCTTAGCACAGCCCCGGCCCAGCCCCAGGGCCAGCGCGGGGAAGGGGTGGCCCCAGGACGCTTTTGCAGACGCTCAGCTGCTGGGTGCAGAGACCCAGGGCGCCCAGCAGGGGGCGTGGGGATTTCCGGGGTGGCTTGGTACAGCGCTTGCTACAGCCAGTTCCCGGAAAGAGGTGGTGACCCTGTGGTTGGCCTGGGGCCTCTCTGTGCTGCCTGCGGATGGCTGAGAGCCGGAAGGGGGGAGACTGAGTGAGCAGTTGGGGGGGAGCCCTCTGCCCGGCCTCATATGCCCTCTGTCCACGCCGGCCCTGCGCGCCCACTCCCCGCCCGGCTCTGTGCTGGGCACTTCAGGGGCTATTGTCCTGTCATTGATCCGTTTATTTGGCTGTTTTGGGGCTACACCCGGCGTCCTGAAGGCGTGTTCCTGGCCCGGGTACTGCGGAGGGAGGCCGTGTCGAGCCCTTTGAACCGCTTCCCCATCCTCACATTACCCTGGTTCTGTTCTTTTGGACTTGGGGGGCACCCCCAGTGGTGTGCAGGGCTTACTCCTGGCTCGTTCTGCACTCAGGGATCACTTCTGGGGGGACCCCGGGGACCAGATGTGGTGCTGGGGATCGAACCTGGGTCAGGTGCTCGTCTCCAAACTTCCCGGCACCGCCAGCCCCATGGCAGCTGATCAGGCGGGGAGATGCTGCGGATAAGCCCACCAAGCTCGGTGAGCGGAAACAGTAACCCCAAAAGGCTCAGCTAGCACCAAACAGCTCTGCACGTCCACAGTTCAGTAACAAGCAATATATGGTGAATTGTCCTGTGCCCGCTAAGGAGGCTGGCTTGGGGGGGGGGGGCGGGGAGGGTAACTGGTCCCTGATTTGGTGGGGGGGGGTGCTGGGACACTGATGGCCTGAAATGACTCTATGTGAACGACCCTGTAAACTACTGGCTTGTACTAATGTTTCAAACTCTGAAACAGAAGTGCTGGGCTTCCAGCACATTCCTGGGCCGAGGGGTTACGTGGAGGCAAGTCCTTCCGCCACGGGGATCCAGACAGGCCTGGACATGGCGTCCACAGCTGCCCGCTAGCAGCACTGCTGCCCTTCTGTCCCCTTGTGCTGGCCCTGGGACTGAGGGAGGTTGACACATGGGAGATGGACCCCCGGAACCCACCACACACACACACACACACACACACTCACACACACATTCTGCAGGGCCTTGAATAGAATTCATACCAGGGCCACAGAAAGGGTGGACGCTTGGAAGGGGCTGTCACAGCCTGACAGACAACAGCAGACAACCTGGTCCAGGAGGCGAGGGGTGGGGGGGGACACTGAGGTCCAGGGAGTGGACCCAGAACTAGGTGAGCAGGGGTGGGGACCCAGTGAGTAAACACCGAAAACGCCTCCTAGGGCACAGACACTCCCAGTCAGGTTTGCAAACGAGCTCCCTGGCCTGGCAGGGGGACCACAGGGGCAGGGATGGGCGTCTCGCCCGGCAGCTCCTCTAAGCCCAGGGCCCGTCTCTGCCCGGAGTCACGGAGACGCTCTCCATCAGCATGGGGTGCAGACAGCACACGCCTCCCAGCTCCCCACTCCACTCTTGGTGAAGGACAATTAGCGTGTGTGTGCGTGTGTGTGCGTGTGTGTGTGCGTATGTGTGCATGTGTGCACGTGTGTGTGTGTGCGTACATGTGTGTGCGTGTGGCAGGGAGTAGGGGGCACTCCCTGCCAGGCCCCACTCCTTCCCGGCGACGCTTCCAGACTCCACAGCTGCAGGGGCGAAGAGGAAGGAGACAGACGTCTCCTCCCTCCCCTCCCTCCGGCTCCAGCACCTACAGCTCCCGACGATGATGTGCCAGACCTCTGGGGTCTCCTCTGGGGCCCTACGCCAGCTCGTGGGGGGGTGGGGGGGAGTCAGAGAAGAAGACTGGCCGATTCAAAAGTGGCTTCGCGGAGGCTCCCAGCTCCCTACCGGGCCCAAAGGGAACCTGCAATGGCAGCTGTTTGTTTTCCAGGATCCCGTGCCAAGGACAACGTTAGAGGGTTGAAGACTGGCACCTCTGATGCTTACTCACTTTTCCTTCTGAGCACCTGCCTGGGCAGAAGCTCAGTGCCATCCCCCGGGCTGTGTCCGGGCCACACGCAGGGCGAGGCCTAGCAGCTCACGCCCCTCACTCCGCCTCAAACCCACCGCCGGAGGGGCCGGAGGAATAGGCCAGGGGGCAAGTGCTTGCCCTGACATTCAGCCGTCCAGGTTCCAACATGGCATACTGTCCCCGGAGCACCACCAGCGGTTACTCCTGAGCACTGAGTAGCACTGTAAAACTGTACCACTTCGTTGTTCATCAATTTGCTCGAGCGGGCACCGGTAACATCTACATTGTGAGATGTTTTGCTACTGTTTTTTGGCATATTGAATACGCCATGAGGAGCTTGCCAGGCTCTGCCATGTGGGCGGGATACTCTCAGTAGCTTGCCGGGCTCTCCAAGAGGGGTGGAAGAATCGAACCCAGGTCGGCCACATGCAAGGCTAACGCCCTACCCGCTGTGCTATCACTCCAGCCTCTGAACACTGAGTAAACCCTAAGAACAACCCCCATGCCCTCCCCAAACCCTCAATAAGACCTACCTCTCGAGTACAGGTAAGTCAGAGTGCTAGTGCAGAGTCTGGCCCGTGGCAAACCCTCGGTAAGTTCGACTTTACCCCAGGGTGCAGCCAAGCCTCCCCATACCCCCACACCCACCTGCCGCACTGCCCACCCAGAGCACACACGGTCACAGCCAACCACAGGGGTGCTGGGACCAAGGCTGCCTGCTGAGTCCACGGGCATGTCAGATGCACCTCTGAGAGCGCGAGAGGTGGGGGGTGTCACTTCGGGCCGCACGTCCCCACCTGCCCTCCCTTGGCCCGAGGTCCCGGTGTCCTCCCCCAACCCCCGGGAGGACGGGAGGTCCCCAGTCACCAAGGATGCACGTTCGCTCTTAAAGACGATGACAAGACAGGCGGCGCCTCTCCCCACCCCGCACACGCGGCCCAGCCCGACGACAGAGTCCCGGCACAGCATCTGACCCGGTGTTTCAGGAAGAGGCAGAGTCTGGATGGTTCTGAGATCAACAGAACTGTTTTTGCTGAAGATTACCCAAAAATAAACACTCTGTTCCAGGGACACGAGGCAGCGCCCTGGGAACCACGTTTGTTTTCCTGGGATCGGGGGGTGGGGGGAAACTGTCCCCTGGTCTGACCACCTCCGGCCTGAGGCCTCGGGGCTCCCCCAGGACACAGGCAAGAGCAGATCCCCCCACCCCCCGAGTTGGCCGCCGGCACCTGAGGGGACAGAGATTTTCCCCTTCTGGGGCTGGGGGACGTGCGGCTCCAGAAGGGCCATCTGGCAGTCTCTGACCCCGGCTCCAGCTTGCCTCGAGAGGTCAAACCCAGCTTATCCAAAGGGCTCCACGGGGCCGCCAACGGCCACTTCTCATTTTAAACAGTGACTTCCTTCTCGCAAGGTCCCTGCACCCGCGGTCGCCAAACCCGGCCCGGGCTGAGGCTGCCTTTCCACGCCCAGTCCCTTCTGAGCCTCCCCGGGCACATGGCCCCCCAGAACCCCAGCCCCGAGCATGGCCGGCTCCTGCCACCTCCCCACCGCAGGGACACGCCATGCAGGTGACCTCTGTCCCTGCACTGACCTCCGCCATCTGCCTAGCGGGTCGCCTGACAGCCTGGAGAAGGCGCAGCAGGCCTCCCGTGCTCAGGACGGCTCTCAGGCGCCCAGGGCGACGCCCGGCACGTGGAGGCTCCACAGAGAGACGCAGGGGTGAGTATCGGGTGCGGGGAGGGGCTCACTGGATGAAGGCTCGGGCGGGGCCCAATGAAGATGAGGCTGCTGGGGAGCGCGTGTGGGCATCCGTTCATGCCCCCAGGTCCAGCACCCCCACGGAGAGGGACTGAACGCAGGTTTGGGGGCTCCTTCCACCCTGACTCTGTCTCTCACTTCATGCAACTCACAGCCCCAACGAGCATAAACAGGCTCCTGAGCACTGCGGAGGCTGGCATGCACCCCAAAACCCCCAGGGGAGCAGCCCGAGGGGACAGGAGGGAGGACGAACAGCACCTCCCTAGGAAGGAGTCGCGCTTCTCAGCCTGGGGACGGCCACAGACAGCAAAGGGGCTCAGGGGGGAAGGTGACACGTGGGGGAAGGAACAGGGACGCTGATCTGCAAGGAAATGCACCCAGCGCTGTTTCAGTGGAGACAGAGGGCACAGCTGGGCTGAGCCTGCAGTGCTCAATCTGTGCAGGGCTCAGTCTGCAAGGCTGAGTCTGTGCAGGGCTGAGTTTGTGCAGGGCTCAGTTGGCAGGACTGAGTCCGTGCAGGGATGATTCTGTGCAGGGTTGAGCCTGCAGGGCTGAGTTGTACAGGGCTGAGTCTGCGCAGGGCTGAGTTTTTACAGGGCGAGTCTGCAGGGCTGAGTGTGTGCAGGGCCGAGTCTCCGCAGGGCTGAGTCTGTGCAGGGCTGAGTCTGTGCAGGGCTGAGCCTGCAGGGCTGAGTCTGTGCAGGGCTGAGTCTTTGCGGGGCTGAGTTTTTACAGGGCGAGTCTGCAGGGCTGAGTGTGTGCAGGGCCGAGTCTGCACAGGGCTGAGTCTGTGCAGGGCTGAGTCTGTGCAGGGCTGAGCCTGCAGGGCTGAGTCTGTGCAGGGCTGAGTCTGTGCGGGGCTGAGTTTTTACAGGGCGAGTCTGTAGGGCTGAGTGTTTGCAGGGCCGAGTCTGCACAGGGCTGAGTCCGTGCAGGGCTGAGTCTGTGCAGGGCTGAGCCTGCAGGGCTGAATCTGTGCAGGGCTGAGTCTGTGCAGAACTGAGCCTGTAGGACTGAGTTGTATAGGGCTGAGTCTGTGCAGGGCTGAGTTTATACAGGGCGAGTCTGCAGGGCCGAGTCTGCGCAGGGCTGAGTCTGCGTAGGGCCGAGTCTACAGGGCCATGTCTATACATGGCTGCCATGTAGGACAAAGTGGTGACAATCTCCTTGTTGCACACATAGGGTTCAAGAGCCTTGAGCCGGACACCGAGACTGCCCAGGCCCAAGCGCAGAAGGGAGGCGCGTGCAGGACGCGGGAGTGGGACACTCCTCAGGAGGAAGGAGGGGACTCACCCTGCAGCCACACATCCCTGTGTGTCCAGACAAGGACGCTCTCCCGGTGGGACAGAGCTGGAGGCAGCCCCTCCTTGGGGCACTGCGACCATCTGGCTGGTCTGGCTGCAAGACGGCCCAACTCGAGCAAGCGGAAAGCCACAGTCCGGCCACTCCCATCTGTGGCTTTATCGCTGGGGCATAAACAAGCCTCACCTGCAAATCACACTCCGGCCACAGCCCACTCGGTCCTTTCAAGCGGGGGATGGAGGTGTCGGGGGCCACCAGGCCACGACTTTGCTGGGGTGGGGGCTGTCAGCACAGGCCCTCACTGGGGTCCCAGAGGAGCAGGAGGTTGTGGGCAGGGCCGGACTCAACCGAACAGGAGGCCGAGGGGCGCACGCGGGGTCCGTGAGACTGACACCCCCGCCCCGAACGACACCTCCCGTTAGCTGAGACATTCTCTTAGCATCAGCCTTTTACTCTGCAGGAAGTCGTGGGGAGTTTGGGTCCCTGGCCGGGGCAACAGCTGTCTCCTGCTGGCCAGCGCGTCCAGCGTTTCTGAGCCGGCGGCCACGGGCCTGGAGCCACAGAAGCACAGGGGTGCGGTCGAGCCCACTTCCTGCCCTCGGGGACCCACCCTCAAAGTAAACAAGGCCCTCAGCCCTGTTTCCCAAACAAATATTTGTGTCGCCCTTGGCCACTCTGTTCTCCTCACAGCACTTCCAGGACAACAGTGATGTGAGGAGGAAAGAGCATTTCCCAGGAGCGTCTACACCGTTCCCTCCGGATCGAGAGCTGGCCACGGCTGTAAGCGGTGTTCGAGGCCTGGAGCGATGGCACAGCAGGGAGGGCGTTTGCCTCACACGCAGCCCACCGGGTTCAATCCCCAGCATCCAGTATGGTCCCCCGAGCGCCCCCAGGAGCACTCCCCAAGTGCAGAGGTGGGGCTAAGCCTTGAGCATCACAAAGTGTGGCCCCCAAACAGACACTAATGACAACGACAATGATGATGATGATGATGATGATGATATTAATAGAACTGTAGCACTGTCCTCCCGTTGTTCATTGATTTGCTCGAGCGGGCACCAGTAACATCATTGTGAGATTTGTTGTTACTGTTTTTGGCATATCGAATACGCCACAGGGAGCTGGCCAGGCTCTGCCGTGCGGGCAGGATACTCTCAGTAGCTTGCAGGCAAAGCAAACACCCTACCCGCTGTGCTATCGCTCCGCTCTGCCCGATGATATTAATAGTGATAATGATAATGATAATAACAGCGTCCAGATGGGTAATGGCCTTCGCAGCAGGCCCCGAGGCAGCGCGCGCCCACCGCCTCGTCCTCACTCCACCCGGCCCACCAGGCCTTCCAGCAGGGACCAGAGGGCCTGTCTCTGAGCCAAGGGCAGGGCTAGTTGGGCCTCAGGAAAGCCCGAATATGGCGCTTTCATTAAACACGATTATGGATTTTCTATTTCAGGATCCAAAGGTCTCACCGTGCAGCCGGGAAGAGGCTCTCAGGACCACTCAGACGATAAGCAGGGAAGCCTGTGATGAGCATATTAATAGCCAGCGCCCCGGGGAAGCACTCTCCAGCCTCTTCACGGTGCTCAGCCCAGGTCTGCTTCCAGCAGAGGTGCAGGAAGAAAGCACTAAACAGGGCTGGGGGGGCGGGGGGAAGGTGGCAGGGCGGGGTGGGGCGGGGGTGGGGGGGAGCAGAGCCAGCTGGTGCTGGAAGGAGGCTCAGACAGGGGCGTTCAAAGTCCTCAGAGAACCTAGAAGAAAACCGTGCCTGGGGAGGGGGCAGACGTCAACCCTCTCTGGGGGTCCCCTCGGCAGCACCTGGGTGCAGTCATCATCTGCTGGGCTCTGAAGCCCCAAGAAAGTGACAAGGCGATTCCATCCCAGGGGTCATCTGTGGGCAGAGGAGAAAGAGGGAGGGTGCAGGGGTGCAGGAGGGAGAGGGCATTCCAGAGGGAGGGGATGTAAGGGGGCACAGGGGGAGGCGTGCAGGGGATGTGGAGAATAGGGAAAGAGGGTGCAGGAGAAGGGGGGGTACGAGGAAAGGGTGCGGGGGGAGAGTGCAGGGGTGGGGGTCCAGGGGAGGGGTGCAGGGGAAGGGGTGTAAGGGGAGGGGTGCAGGGGGAAAGGATGCAGGAGGAAGAGAGGTGCAGAGGGAGGGGTGTGAAAGAACAGGAGGAGGGTGCAGGGGTGGAGGGGAAGGGGTACAGGAGGGTTGGTGATGGGTGCGAGGGGAGGGGTTCAGGGAAGGGCTTTAGAGGGAGTGAGCACAGGTAGAGGGGGGTTGGGGGAGGAGAGGGGTGCAGGGGGGTGGTGGAGTGCAGGGGAGGGGTGAAAGGGAGGGGTGGAGAGGTGTTGGTGGGAATACGGGGGGGGGGGCGGGAGAGCAGGTGCGGGGGGTGGTGGAGTACAGGGGAGGGGTACAGGAGAGAGGTGCAGGGGGGGTTAGTGGAGTGCAGGGAAGGGGTGCAGAGAGGTTAGTGGGAATGCAGGGGGAGGGGTCAAGGGAGGGGTGCAGGGGAGTTGGTGGAGTGCAGGGGTTGTGGTAGAGTACAGGGGAGGGGTGCAGGGGAGGGGTGCAGGGGTGTTGGCGGGAATGCAGGGGAAGGGGTCAGAGGAGGGGTGCGGGGGAGGGGTGCAGGGATGTGGAGTACAAGGGGGGGCAGGGGAGGGGTGCAGGAGTGTTGGTGGAGTGCAGGGGAGGGGTGCAGGGGTAGGGCAGTGCCAGGCACCTGGGCTGCGGGTCCCACAGAAGCCCTGCGAGCCCAGGCTCCGAGCTGGGTCCGAGGCGGGCTCTGCACCTGGGTCCGAGGCGGGCTCTGCACCCTCGCCGCCCTGAAGGGGGATGTTTGCTGGCTCTGCGCTCCCACCTGCCCCCGCTGATCAGACCTGCTGCAGGAGGCCCCTTCCTGCCACCACCACAGGCAGCACCGCGGGGACCCGCGTTCTCTTCTGCCCTCGCCGCACCAGGGCTGGCCAGGAGGGAGGCACGAAGGAAGGTTCTGCTTCTAGAAAAGCTCCTAGAAGGGGCAGCTGGAGGAGGCATGTCCCCACATCCTCCCTCCTGCCCGGAGTACGATTGGAACCTGGGCCCTGCGACCACCTGACAGAGCAGAGGAAAAGGAGCCCGGCCTTGACTGAGACCCAAAAGGCACCCGGAGGGCCTGAGACGAGACTGCAGACTCGGAAGAGATGGCCGTGATCTGTCTGTGAGGATCCTTCCATGGCCTTGGCCAGCCCTGCTCAATCTCACCCTCTCAGTCAAGACCACCTCCTCCAGGAAGCTCTCCTGTACTATAACAGGAAAGAATCACTGTTGTTGTCTGGGGGCCACGCGGGCAGGGCTTGGTGATCAAACCCAGGGTCCCCGTGTGCCAGGTTGGTGTTCTCCAGCCCACTGAGTGGGCTCTGGGTCCCATCATCACTGCTTTGTTGTACCAGCTGCAGTGCTGGGTGCTGAGACAGCATTTCCGGAAGTGGGTGATGGTACCAGGAAAGGGGCTTGGGGACATGGTGGGGGGTGGGGGACACAGTAGGCACCTGAGATGCAATTTTGGATGCTGTGCATCTCTGGAAGAAGGAAGGTTCTAGGCTGAGGGACTCTGCATGGCTTGGCTTTATTACTGTTCCTGAAACGGGACACTGCGCCGAATAAGCCTGAAGTCTCTGCCCTGATCCACAGCAGTTAGAGAGTTCAGGCCTGGGTGACCAGTGCCACAGGACAACGGGCAGAGAGCTGGCCTTGGACACGGCTGACCCAGGTTTGATTCCCAGCGTCCCCTATGGAAACCCAGAGCACCACCAGGACTGATTCCAGAGCGCAGAGCTAGGAGTAAGCCCTGAGCATCGCTGGGGGTGCCTCCCCCCTCTAAAAGAAACCCCACAATAACGAAGAGCTCCAGTTCCGAAGTCTGCACACCAGCCCTGGCAGCCAAAAACCTCCACAACCCAACCACCACCACGCTCAAGGCCACTCCCCACGTGCTCGGGCTGAGCCTCACATAAGAGTAAACATACTCCTGGACCACACGGCCGCAAAAGCGGCCATGTGACACATCATAAAACACTCCCTACCCTTTCTCCATAATTACCACACCACATTTGATGGGATTCAGATAGTAGGCAACAATTCATAGAGGGAAATATATATATAAATATATATATGTGCATAAAAACATATTTTCAGATATATATACTGGCAAACTCCCCGTGGCGTACCCAATATGCCAAATACCAGTAACAACGATGGGTCTCATTCTCCTAACCCTGAAAGAGCCTTGAATATGGCACTTTTTAGAATCTCAGGGCTAGGATGAAGGAGACGTTACTGGTGCCTGCTCGAGGCAATCGACGAACAACAGGATGATCGTGATCGTGATATACACCAAAGCTCACGTCACCCAAACTTTAACAACATGTTAATGATATCCTATAGACTATCCTATAGGATGTCTTAACGGCTCCTGCCAAAATAGAACTATCTTCACACTGTTTCCTATATGAAAACTTCTTTGTAAGCATGTTCAGCAGGTCTTCATAACAGACGACACGAAATATATTCTTTTGGTTGTGTTTCAGGACAGGGATTGGGGTTTGGGATGGAAACAACCTGAATTTGGTGGTGGGAAGGTGGTTGGATTGGTGCTTGAATACGGAATGAAATCAAACATTGTCAACTAACTTATAAAATCAATAAATTTTTTTTAAAAAAAGAAGTCTGGGGGCTGGAGAAATAGCACAGCAGGTAGGGCGTTTGCCTTGCATGCGGCTGACACAGGTTCAATTCCCAGCATCCCATATGGTCCCCTGAGCACCGCCAAGAGTAACTCCGGAGTGCAGAGCCAGGAGTAACCCCTGTGCATCGCCAGGTGTGACCCAAAAAGCAGAAAGAAAGAAAGAGAGAAAGAAAGAAAGAAAGAAAGAAAGAAAGAAAGAAAGGAAGAAGTCTGGACAGCCAGGGTTCAATCCAAGTTCTTCCACATCCAGGTCACATGACCCTGCCACATCGCTTCTGCCTGAAGCCTTAGCTCTGTCTGCTGTGGGGGACTGCTAAGACACTGACCCCCATTTCTCGAGTCCAGAGTGGTGAGACAATCCACATTCCCCCGCCACACACACATACACACACACACACACACACACACACACACGCACACACACTCACAGAGTCAACACAAGCTGGACTTTCCTGGACCGTGGGTCCATTTGGGCTCAGCCCACCCTCCCCACGCCAGCGTGAAGCGAGGACCATGCTTGGAGCCGTTTCTCGGCATTTTTCTTTAACTTGAGCTTCACAGACTCTTCTCTCACCCTTTTCTCCTCCCCCCCACCCCCCCCCCCACCCCCGTGAGCCTCCCTAAGCGGTAACTGAGCACCTGGTACAGGTAGGGCCGGCCCCTCCTCACCTGCGCTGCACGCGGCGCCATCCCGGGCCTGAGATCTCCCGCCTGACGTGGCACAGACGTCAGGATGACCCGTCTGCGCCCGGGGCGCTGGCCTCTGGGACGTGGACGGAGGCCTGACTATCTGCCGAGTGCGCACATTCCCTCCCCGCCGTATCAGACCTGCACCAAGGGCACAGCCAGATTCCATTCCAGCACATTCCTGGGCCCTGCCAAATCCGTCTGCGCTATCAGGAGGCAACACGCCCAGCGGCAGCTGCGCTCTGTGCCCTTCCCACGGGCTGACAGGGTTCCTGCCGTCATGGCATTGGGATACGTCACCGGTGACCTGGCGAGACCCGTCCCCCGGCCAGGGGTCAGCAGATGGGTCGGTCTCTGAGCTGGACGAGGTGGGGGTCAGAGTTCACCTCTGCAGCTGAGCATTTTCCTGTTCTTTCTTGGTTAATCTTTTCTGTTTGTTTTTTGGTGTCATGCCTGGAGGTGCTTGGACTCCTAGCTCTGTGCTCAGAGATCACCCCTGGCCGAGGGAGTAACGTGCTGCCAGGGCCTTAACCCGGGCCAGCCATGTGCGAGGCAAGTACTCTCTACCGTCTCTTTAGTCCTAAAAAATTTCCAATATATTTTTTTTCTTCTTTGTTTTTGTTTTGCTTTTGTTCTGGGGTGGCGGGGGGGGGAGGCACACACCCAGCAATGCTCAGGGCTTACTCCTGATTCTGTGCTCTGGGGTCACTCCTGGGGCAGTGCTCAGCTGACCATGTGCAGTGCCTAGGATGACAAGCTGTGTGCAAGACCAGCACCTCAATCCCCTGGACTATCCCTCCAGCCCTTCCTGTCCAATCTACCTCTGAGGGACAACTATCCTCAGGCCAAGCTGGGAGTAGTGACACCCCGACACAGCTCCCCCACAGAACAGGCGCGTGACAGGGCTGGGCAGGCCGACTCCTGTGTCAGACAGTCTGGAATAATGGAAATGCTTTCATGAGGAACAGCGTGCTTGGCCAGTTCAAAGGTGGCCACTCGTGGGGCCGGAGTGATAGCACAGCGGGTAGGGCGTTTGCCTTGCACGTGGCCGACCCGGGTTCGATCCCCAGCATCCCATATGGTCCCCTGAGCACCACAGGAGTAATTTCTGGGTGCAGAGCCAGGAGTAAGCCCTGAGCATTGCAGGGTGTGGCCCCCAAGTGCCCCTCCCACAATTTAAAAGAGACGCTTTGGGGGGAAGGGGACCAAGCAACAGCTCAACGCTGGAGCAAGAATCCGCCGGCTAAGGCTGCCGTCCCCAGCACCGGACCACAAGCCACGGGCAACCCTAGAGCCACAACGAAGAATGTGGTCTCCGGGCCACTGAGAGTGTGGGGCATTTAGGGCAGTGTGTGGGCCGGGCAGGGCAACACAAGGGAAGGGCAGAGACACACTCACTGTTGACTCAGAACCATCATTGCCCCCACCGTGAGCCGACTGTTCCCCCGCCCCCATCCCTGTGCCCAGGACATGCCTAACCCAGGGTGTGGAGCTCCCAGCCTCTGCTGGGGGCACCCCTGAGGCAGCCCCCCGGGAGGTGGAGGGAGGGCATGGCCGGCCCAAAGCTTGCTGTAGCCCTCCCTGCAGTGGGTCCCCGTGAGGCCAGAGCAGACACTCGGTCCTTGTGCCTCAGCTGGGCCAGAAGATCAAAGGCATGTGACCCAGAGCTGCTGCCACCAGGCTCTGGGCAGGGCTTCTGAAACAGGAAGTGATATGTGTGTGTGTATGTGTATGTGTGTAGCTGTATCTGTGCGTGCCCATGTGTGTGAAACTGTATCTGTTTGTTTCTGTGTGTGTGAGGCTGTATCTTACGTGTCTACATGTGTGTAAGGCTGTATCTGTGTATGTCTGTGTATGAGTGTGTCTGTGTCTGTGTGAGTGTGTGCATCTAGTGTGTGTGTCTGGGTGAGAGTGTGTCTCTCTGTGTAAGAAAGTCTGTGTGTCTGTGTGTGTCCTGTGTGTGTGTCTATGTGCGAGTGTGATTGTGTGTCTCTGTGTGTCTGTGTGAGTGTTTGCGTCTGTATGTGTGTCTGTGTGTGGTTGTGTGTGAGTCAATGTGTCTGTGTGTGTCTGCGAGTGTGTGTGTGTGTGTCTGCATGTGACCTGTAGGTGACTGTGTGTCCTGTGCGTGTCTGTGTGTGCGCCCGTCTGTGCAGGAGGTGAGCGAGCGGGGAGGACTGAGGTGCCTCTGGGGTCACACCCCGCTTCTCAGTGACCGAGGCTGGCAGGGCCACTGTGCACAGGGTGCAACTGAGCACAGAGAGAGGCGAGGATGGGCGAGCTGACGAGGACTCACGCCCCTAGTGACCAACGGGGACGGATCGCAGGCAAAGCTTCAGAGAACGAGGCTAACTGGACAGTCAGAAGGAGGCCGGGGACCATCTGCGGTGGAGCACCGTGCTCACACACACACGCACACACACACTGCTCGGTTTTGCAAGCTTCACCTGTGTCACACCCCACACACACTCGGCTTGGCACTGCACGTGTAGACACACACACACTTAGCCCAGCTCTGTACACATGTGCTCACTCGCTCGCTCTCTCCCTCTCCCTCCCCCTCCCTCTGCCTCTCCTGGGCCACACCTGGAGATGTTCAGGGACCACTCCTGGCTCCGCACTCAGGAATTAGTCCTGGTGGTGCTCACATGGGATGCAGGGATCAAACTCAGGTGGGCGAGGCACGCGCCCTACCCACTGTACTATCTCTCCATCGGCCTCTCTTGAAACTTTTCCCTCGTGACCTCTCCCGGGACAAAGTCCACCCAAGCTGTGCCCACGTGACCTCCCAAACAGAGACCCACACTGTCTCACCTCTTGGCAACAACCCCCATCAGCACAGCCTGGAATCCAGATGCACCCCTCCACCCCACCCCTGAGCAATCTGATCGGCCCGCAGGATGGCATCTGTGTGCATAAAAACGGGGCTGGGCCAACGGTGCCAGGCCCAGGCTGTTACCACGAGCGGAAGCGCTGCTGCCCACAAAGCACGGCTGCCTGGCACGACCGGCACCCAGGAAATGCTTGTCCACACACACACGCACGCGCGCACGCACACACACACACACACACACACACACACAGATGTCCCTGGACCCTGCCCCGCCCCCACCTCTGGACATTTAGTGATACCCAGGACAGAGCAGGAATGTCTGTGGCTGCCCACGTCACAGGAGGCGCCCATCCTTCACATCCGGGGGGAAAGCAGTGGCCAGGGGGATCGTGCAATAGATGAGGCACATCAGCTGACCAGGGTCCGAGGCCCAGCACTGCACAGGGTCCCCCAAGCAGCATAGGGAGTGATCCCGGAGCACAGAGCCAGGAGTCAACCCTGCACACTCACTGCCAGGTGTGGCCCCAAAACAAACGAACAAGAGAACAACGAAACAGGACTTGGAGAACGGTCGGGTGGTCCCCCCATGTCTGAGCTGGGGACCACCAAGCCTTGAAGGAGAGAGATGAGTGGGCTGGGGGCCTGGAACCGACGCTCCGGTCCTTGGGCTGCTGAGAGTATGCAGAGAGCTGAGGCTGGAGGCGGCCCAGAAAAGGGGGAGCATCTGGGTTACATAAAGGCACACGCGGGGGGGCCCAGGTCTTGCCAAGGGCCGCGCCCGAAAGCTCCACCACCTGGCAGCTCCCTGGGCGCCTGGCACAGAGCAAAGGCTAAACAGATGAATGAACGAATGGATGAACAGATCAACTTAACCCCAGCGGGACCTGGCAACGGCGGCCCCGGGGCACCAAGACACAACAGCCTGTCCTGAATGGGGCTTGTTATCAGGCACCTCGGGGGGAGGACGGAGAGCATGAGGGGCAGGGGAAGACGAGGCCTCACGCAGGGCAGAGCCTGCCCCTGGATTATCCCTCCCGTGTTTTCACACCCAACTGGTAGGTAAAGACCAGGCGGGTTAAGTCTGTTCAGTTTGCACTGTGATCTCCAGCCCACCGGGCTGAGCTTGGGAACCTCTCAGGGGCCTGGTCCGCCTGACGGGCCCAGGCTTGGCCGGCACCAGGGGGCTCATGGGGTGACACCAGGCCAGACATCGGTGTCTTGGCCACACTTTGCTTCAGGCCGTGCTTGGCGCCTCTATCCTAGAGAAGCTCTGCCTTTGGCCATCCCTGTCCGGCCAGGCAGGCTCTGGCCAGTGGGTGGTCAGCCGAGCTAGCAGGACGCACCCACCCCTGATTTGCCCGAGCCTCCCCTGGGGGGCAGCTGGGGCCCAGAAAGGGAGAGAAACGGGGGCCACTGTGCGGCAGTGCGGCTGGGGGCTACTCCTGGGTCCCCGCTAGGGGAGCACTCCCGGCAGGGTTGGGGGTCAAGCCCGGCGAGGCCACGCGAGGCCAGCGCCTGACCCTGAGCCCTCTCCGGCCACAGCTGGGCCGCTGTTTATAGAGCAAAGTGACACTATATGCTGGGCCTTTGAAAGGAACCGAGAGAAGTAGGACACAGCCACGGGCCACTCCAGGACGGGGCGAGGATGCGCCTTCGCTTTGCTTCTGCCTCCAGGAGGGAATGAAACAGGCAAAGACAAACCCAGACGCTAAAAGAGCTCGGTACAGAGTCGTCACTGGGGCAGGAATCAAACGGGGGCTTCAGGGAGGATGCCGCCAAGGGGCTGGGGTACACACACACAGCACACACACACTCACACACTCACACCCCATCACACAGCACACACACACTCACACCACATCACACAGCACACACACACTCACACCACATCACACAGCACACACACACACACACTCACACCAGATCACACAGCACACACACACACACTCACACCAGATCACATAGCACACACACACTACATCACACACACACACACAAAACACATCACATACACAAAACCCTCCCACCACACACTCTCCACTCTAGATACTACATACATACACACACACCACATCACACACACAGCACACACACACTCACACCACATCACACAGCACACACACACACATACTCACTCACATCAGATCACACAGCGCACACACACACACTCACTTACACCAGATCACACAGCACACACACACTACATCACACACACAGCACACACACAACACATCACATACACAAATCCCCCCACCACACACTCTCCACTCTAGATGCTACATACATACACACACAGCACATCACACACACAGCACACACACAGCACATCACACACATAGCACACCACATCATACACACACAGCACACCACACACACACCACACATAGTACACCACACACATACACACCACATCACACACACAGCAAATGCACACACACCACACATCACACACACATACCCCTCACACTACACACACACTCTCTCTCCACCCCAGATGCTATATACACACATACCACATCACACGCACATATGACACATGCACACACGCCACACATCACACACACTCTCTCCATCCCAGATGCTACACACACATACACACACACTCATACACACACACACACACACACACACACACGCCCCCACACCCCAGATGCTCCTGCAGAGCAGAACACCCTCGGCTGACACCGTGCTGGCCTCCCTGTTGCAGCATAAACAAACTTATTTTTTCTTTGTTTTCAGTGATGAGCCTTCTCACGCCCGCAGCCGCCCCTGAATTGTCTGGCCGGCAGGGCAAGGAACTCCCCAGGTCGCACTGGCCCTGCGCATCCCGAGGCTATCCAGGTTGACAGCATCCACAGAGGCCACGCAGAGCCAGAGATAGAACATTCCAGACAAGAAAAGGAGGAGGAGAGGTTCTGCCCAGGAGAGTTGGGCTCAGCTAAGCGCACCTGCCCAAAGACAACACCTTGTGGGCCGGAGCAACAGTACAGCGGGTTATGCATTTGCATCCCTGCATCCCATACGGTCCCCCAAGCAGAGCCAGGAGGAAGTCCTGTGCATCGCTGGCCATGAGCCCGGAAGTCAAAAAGAAAAAGACCGTGCCTTTCTCACCCTGAGACGGAGCTCAAAAGGCCACGGCAGGGCCCAGAGGCGTCCTCTAAACGCTAACGGTCCTGGCCCAAAGGAGGACAGAGAACAGGGCCCTGGCCCAAAGGAGGAGAGAGAACGGAGACGCGTGGACAGAAAACCAGGCTGATGTGGGGCTCCCGGGCAAAGGCTGTTTTCCAGACAGTGTCAGGGAGGAATCTGTCCCAGGGACAAGCCAGGGACGAGGACAAGGCTAGGGCGGGGGGGTTAGGGGGGTAGTGGGCCCAGGGCATGAGGAGAGAGAGCTAGCCGCAACCACGGGAGTCTGGGTCTGGATCATGGATGAACCCCCATGTCTCACCATAAATGTCATGTGGAAAAAGACACTCATGGTTCAAGAATTTTAATGATTTTTTTCCCCCCTGAGATTCTAGGGATCAAACCCAGGACCTTCTACCTGCAAGGTACAACCATGTCCAGAAATCTTTTTTGAAACTGTGTTCGGATAAAAGGTAAAAACATGCAATCACAGGGGTAAGCCTGGGAGAAAGAGCTAGAAGGCACTGTGAACTAGAAGGGTTAACTGGCACGCTAGCTGAGACGCATCAGAGACACCTTCCGTTTCTCTGTATTGGGACCAGAGGGATGGTACTCGGGGAGGGTGTTTGCCTTGTGTGCAGCGGACCCGGCTTGATCCCCGGGATTCTTTTTAGTCTCTGAGCCCGCAGGCGTGATCCCTGAGCGCAGAGCCTGGAGCAAGCCTGAGCAGCATTAGGTGTGGTCCCTAAATCAAAATAAATACAATCTTCTCTATTTTTTTTTGTTTTTTTTTTAAGCAAGGGAATTGACCAACGACTATGACTAGAACAGAGAACACTGACGTGAGAAAAAGAATAGGGAAGTGACATCAGTTCAGTGGGAGGGTGGGGTGATCAGACCTCTGGGACAGTCCCCGGCACTGAACTGACCCCCGAACCACAAAAATGGAGAACAGAACAGTGCTGGAAATAGGTATTCCTTTTAGGAAAAACAAATTAAATCAAATCATAAAAATATGCCTCAAAAGCCATGCGTGGGCCAGACAGACACTGCAGTGGGTTGACTGTACCCACCGGGTTGGATCCTCAGCACCACATAGGGTTCCCCGAGTCCCACCAGGAGGGTCTCCCAAGCTCCCAGACCAAAGAAAGCCATACCTATGGTTTAAGACCCCCCCCCCCCCCAGTCTGGGCCTGGAGCAATAGCACAGTGGGTAGGGCTTTTGCCTTGCATGCAGTCAACCCGGGTTCGATTCCCAGCATCCCATATGGTCCCCTGAGCACCGCCAGGAGTATTTCCTGAGTGCAGAGCCAGGAGTAACCCCTGAGCATCGCCCGGTCTGCAACTCCAAGAACCTAAAAACGCGTAGGGCTGTGGGGACCCCCAGCTCCCTCCACCCGTCACCGCACTGGGGACTGGCTGGCCTGGCCAGCCTGGCCAGGAACCTCAGTCACAGGCGCCAAGGAAACCTACAGGTTGAGGCAGTGCGGCCCAGCAGGAGGCGGCCGGCTCTGCACGCCCTCTGCAAAGGGCAGCGCGGCCTTTGCAAAGCCGGTTCCAGATGGCCAGTGACGTCCCTCTCAGTGCCCATGCTGGGCACCTGCATGGACAAACCCCCAGCCTCGGGCAGCCAAGCATGGCGAGCATGCGAGGGCGGGTACTGGGCGACCGAGACCTCACCGGGGACGGGGAGCGGTCGCCGCTCTCGGCAGAGGTGACCCGGCCCCCCAGGGAGGTGCAGGCGGCCTAGCCAGGCCCCGGTCCCCTCCTGCATGCTCCAGCTGCCACCGGTCACCTGACGGCCTCCCCCTCCGGCAGCTAAATTTATCTGGCTCTCCAGGCCCGCGCCGGGACCGTGCCTTATCATCAGCGCCAAGTGGCAGAACGCTGCTGCCCTTATCACCCCCCAAGGTCAGGAATGACGCGGGCCCAGAGACTTGGTTTCCCTGATGGTGAGCACCAGTGCCCGTGCCAGCCTGGCAGGCCCACGGCATGGGGCCACGCAGATCCTGGGTGGAGCAGTGCCCATTTGTCCAGCCCTGTCGGCCCCATCTTGACAAACTCTGATGCTGACCAGCAAGCATCAAGGCACCAGACAGGAGACTCCCACGGGCCACTGCTGGGCAGAGCAGAGCAGCCCGCAGGAGGCCACAGAAACAAGGCCACGGGTCCAGGCGGCTCCCCCAAGCCTCACAGCAATCCCGGCAGCATGGCTGGCCTGCACCCCACCTGCTGAACGCTCTGGGGGCGCTGAGGCTGCCGCCTTCTGGAGGCTGAGCCATCCCGCCCCCTTCAGCAACACAAGGAGGCGAGAGGGACGGCTGGCCGGCCCCACCCTGCTGCTGGATCATGAAACCTAACTTTGGTCATTCGACCTTTCCTTTGGTTTCTGCATCCAGCAGTGCTCAGGGCTCACTCCTGGCCAGGCTTGGGGGACCAGATGTGGTGCCAGGGATCAAACCTGGGTCATCTCTCCAATCCCAATGTGTGTGTGTGTGTGTGTGTGTGTGTGTGTGTGTGTGTGTGTGTGTTTAATTAGCTAATAAGGTGCCTAGAAGATATGTCGAAGGGCTTGGGAGGTGCAAGGCCCTGAATTCCATCCCTGGTAGCCCGGCCAGAGCAGCCCAGCAGAGCCAGGCCCACTTGTTTCTGGAACAAGTCCTGCCGGAGAAGCCCCAGGCCTCTGAGCACTTCTGGTGAGGCCACCCCCAAGCTCACCCGACAGATAAAAATCCCCTGGCACCTTCATGCCTTCCCCAGGGATAACCCATATGCCCACTCCGAGGTAGAGTCTTCCTTCCAGAACATTCGTATGTTCCTGGAAAGAATTCTGAGTGCAGGGTGGAAGCAATGAGGGTGGGCTTCCAGGAAGACAAAGGGGGGGGGGGTGTCAGAGGGATGAGACAGAAGCCATGGGAGCCGGACCCAGATGATGTCGGCACAAGACAGTGAGTCCCAATGGTCATTTGCAGCCAGTCCAGCTTCTCTGGTGAGTGAAGCCCCCACCCCCTCCATACATCCCCTGGCGAGAAGGAAGGGAGACCCCCGAAGGCTCAGAGCTGGCCAGGGGGACCCGGTGTGAGTACACCCCGCTCTGAGGCGCTGGGCCGGCCCTAGCCTGTCGCACACACGGGGTGACCTCCCCCACCCGCCCTCCCTCCGTCCCCGACGCCTGCCTTTCCTTCTCGCAGGAAGGAGAGGCACTGAAGCAGCAAACCCCAGGCCAGGCACTGGAGATGTTTGTGTTTTCATGTCACGATTCTACATTTTCTTCTGGGAGTGCCCAGAGGCCCAGAGCTCCAGCTCCTGGAAAGAGTTAAGGCTTTGGCCGACGGCTCTCCCACAAGGCCCACGGACACGCCCCTGTCCTGTCCCTTCTGTGAAGGGACCCGCTGTGGAGCAGCAACGTGCTGTCACCAACGGCCTCTTTCACGTCACCACCCCCAGGGGGTGGGGAGGAGGCTGGGATTTATTTTACGGCTTCTGGACGATTCCTACGGGGAGAATGCCAAACTGCGGAATAATCAACCCTTTCACTCGAGCCCCCTATACTTTTTATTCTCTCATGAAAGAATAAAGTGCGCAATGAGCCTGAGCTAAGTAAATAAAAAGGCCACACTTCCCCCCAACAGCACTGCCTGCGTCACTGAGAAATATTTGCAGACCTCAACAATCTTTTATCTCCGCGATGACGGCACAGCTTTCCAAGCCGTAGACGCTCTGAGAACTTCTTTGATTTGGTCTCTCCAATGAGCTCCTGTGAACAATTAGCTTATTAACTAATAATGCCCATTGTGGGCAGCTCCTGGAGAGAGGGCTTCCTGCTCTCACACTCGAGTCACCCCACAGGGCTTATCTAGCGCCAAGGTTTGTGCCAGGGGGCTCACCCTGGAAGTAGCGCTGTGTGCTAGGAACGTCAGTCCTCGTCGAGGAATCGGGAGGAGGAGGGAAGAGTGACATCCATCCGGCCTCTTTATCCAGCTACCTATGCACCCATCCATCCACCTCCCCAGCATCCTACCCTGCCTCTCACCGACCCATGCATTACACATCTCCCCAGCCACCCAACCGGCTATCCATGCCTCCATCCATGCCTCCATCCATGCCTCCATGCCTCCATCCATGCCTCCATCCATGCCTCCATGCCTCCATCCATGCCTCCATGCCTCCATCCATCCATGCCTCCATCCATGCCTCCATGCCTCCATCCATGCCTCCATGCCTCCATCCATCCATGCCTCCATCCATGCCTCCATGCCTCCATCCATCCATGCCTCCATCCATCCATCCATCCATCCATCCATCCATCCATCCATGCCTCCATCCATCCATGCCTCCATCCATCCATGCCTCCATCCATCCATCCATCCATCCACTCACCCACTCATTCACACTTTTATCCATCCATCCAGCCATCCACTGACCCATCAATTCACCTACTCACCTATCCACCCACCCATCACCCGCTCAACCACTCACCCATCCACCCACCCACCTAACCACTGTCAACTCACTCACCCATCCACCCACCCATCAATTCAGCTACTTAGCCACCCACCCACTCAACCATCCACCTACCATTAACTCATCAACTCACCCATCTATCTACCCACCCACTCACCCATCCAACCACCCACCATCCACCCATCCATCTATCCATCATCCACCAGTATCCACTTGCCCAGTTAGCCACCTACCAATCCAGTCAATCAGCCACCTACCCACTCACTTAGCCAGCCAGCCATCATCTACCCATTTGTCTATGAATCCATCCACTCACTGCACTTCCCACAGAGAGAGAGGAGAGAGAGAGAGAGAGAGAGAGAGATGCAGCCCTCAGTCTCATGGGACTCACATACACAAAGGGGCCCTAGGAAGCTCAGGGTGATGATGCTACTTCCCCCAGGGACACTCCTGCTGGCTGGGGACCCCACACTGTTCTCCGGTTCAGCATCCTGTTCGTCCGTCCTGTGGGAACATTTTGGAATTGTTCTCATGCCTTTATCGTGTGTGTCTCCTGGGCAAAGCCGTGAACGAGCTCCTGGCGAGTGGGAACAAGGTCTGTCTCTAAGGGGCGGGGTCGGTAGAGGAAGGGGAAGCCTATGGTAGCACGCACGGCACTTGTGAGACAGTGCAGAGGGGATGAAGGTGCTCGCCGGGCACGAGGCCAACCCTGGTGCAAATCCTGGTGCCATGTAAGATCCCCAAACACCGCCAGATGTGGCCCCGAACACTGCTGGGCGTAGTCTGCCCCCCAAAATAGCTAAAGAGAACAGGCAGAAAGCATTGTCTACGGGGACTCAGCTGAGAACAGGTGCACTGGGCCTGAAACACGTGAGCCCACCAGGGGCTGGTGCACCCCTCCAGGAGGGCAGAGGAGGGGACAGGCACAAGGAGCTGCTCCTCTAGGGCCTGGGTACTGGGAGAACAGGATGGGGGCATCTGAGGAAAGCTCACAGCACTGAGCTGGCCCAAGGGCCGGACAGGCTGCAGGAGGCCCATCTCCCTCTCCACTCAGGGCTGTGAGTGGCCCCTGCTGGGCCTCCATACAGCGTCCCTGTCTGCGGAGGCCAGATGTGGAAGAGGCTGTTTGCTGGACGCTTTGGAGGGTGAGTCCAGAGTCTGAACCATCCTGCCCCGACTAAGTCATCAGCTGAGGTCAAAACTGGGGGTGGGGGGTGGACAAGAATAGCCGAGATAAGTATCAGAAGGTTTGCTCCATGGCTTGGAGGCCAGCCGCACACACTAGGGGAAAAGGCAGCTCAGATAGAGAAGGGAGCACCAAATAAAGGGTGTTGGGAGGATCCTCCCAGGATGGGAGATGCATGCTGAAAGTAGACTATAGACCGAACATGATTGCCACTCAATGCCTCTCTTGCAAACCACAGCAGCCAAAAGGAGAGAGAGAGAGAGAGAACAAAAGGGAATGTCCTGCCACAGAGGCAGGGGGGATTGGGGGGTATGGGGGGGTGGGGGGCTACTGGGATCCGTGGTGGTGGAGAATGGGCACTGGTGGAGGGATGGGTACTTGATCATTGTATAAGTGAAATCCAAGCACAAAAATTTATAAGTCTGTAACTGTACCTCATGGTATCTCACCAATAAAAATTAAAAAAAAAAACTGAGGGGTGGCGACCTTCTATCAAATGGTTTTGAAAAAAAACCTTTTTTGTCGTTGCTGGTTTTTTGTTTATTTGTTTATGACTGGGGGTGGTCATCACACCCAGTGGTGCTCGGAGGGTGTTTTGCACTCAGAAATCAATCCTGGCAGGCCTCGAGGGACCATCCGGGATGCTGGGGACGAAACCTGGGGTCAGCCCTGTGCAAGGCAAGCGCTCTCCCCGCCGTCCTGACACTCAGCCCCCTAAGAGAGTTTTCCTCCCAAACGCTCCTCCACTCCCTCCCTCACGAGGCAGGAGCCCTCAGACACAGTTCCAGGGCTGAGCGGAACAAGACCCGAGGTCCCCATCACGGAACAGCCAGTTCAGTGGGAGAGGGACAGAGAAACGCTCGTCTGCAAACGGACGGAAGAAACGTGGGGGGTTGTGGCAGGCAAAGGCAACCGTCATGACCACACAGTGAATGGTGGCAGTTAGGGGGAGAGCATGGGTCTTTTCTAGAAGTTTCTCAAGAGAACGGCTAGGTGAGCTGAGACCTACAGGTTACCTGGGAACCAACAGTCGAGGCTCCAAGCTCCAGCTCGGTGTCAAGGGATAAAACGAGGGACACCTTCCCAGAGCAGGGTGGAGGAGGGACCCAGACAAGGCCAGGGCAGAGAGGCGCTGTCGAGGGCCGTGGACACAGACGGAGGAGAGAATCTTCGCCACACCCTCTGGCTGAACGCGGGCACTTCCTTTAACCACTCACGTGAACACCGTCCAATACCTCTCGGCTGTTAACACCAGACGCGCCACGGGATCCCAGAAATCCGTAAAAAATTCAGAGTTACAGCAGCGGGCCAGAGAGATGGTGCAGTGGTTAGGGCCTCCAGGGAACAAGCCGGGGGCTGGGGGTGTAGCACAGACAGACAGAAAGAGCCAGCAGGGACCCGGTAGAGTGCTCAGACACGGAGCCAGAGAGACGCGGGGGACAGCAGCGGGGATCTTGGGAGCCGGGCCTCTGTCAACTGCAGGGAATGCAGGGAGAGGTGGCCAGGGCCAGCGTGGACAGAAGTGGCCAGCCGGGGCGGCAGCTTCCAGGGGCTCAGCTTCCCTGATCCAAGCCTTTGGCCCAAGAGAACAGGCTTTGCGGGCTGTGAGGGGCCGTGTCGTACCGACTGGCATTCCTGAGGCTTAAGGGAGACAGAGACAGGAGTCCCCTGCCAGGTCACGGCACCCAGCCCACGTGCCCACAGCCGCTGCCCGTCCCCATGGCATCCAGAGCTGACCTTGACCATGGTAGCAGGACCAAGGCCAAGGCATCTGCTCCATCTCTCGGAACCCAGGTCCCGTGTGGCCAACCTTCTCTTACGACACACGGCAATCAAGAGTGCAGGGCCCGTCTCCGCGCACACCAGCATAATCCCACCCAGCATATCCGCTGCCTCCCCGAAACCCCTAGGCACTGAGGGGGCGGCCCTCCACTGGGGGGCTTCAGGAGTGCCTCTGGCCTGGAGCAGGAGGCAGGTGAGTTCGTGCAGGGGGAGCCGGCAAGGGGCCGGCCCCAAGGAGCAACCCCAGCCTCCCCCAGGCCGAGGCAGAAGGCCTGAGGATTCCAGGTCACCGGAACCCTCAATCCAGGGCGTGGGGGATCTCAGTGTGACGTGGGCGAAAGGCAGGCAGGACAGGGAAGCGACCTTCTCAGAGCCCAAGCCTGGAGGGGTGAGGGTGGTGGAGGTGCCCGCCAAGGGGGTGACAGACCCAACCCCTCCTGGGTCTCCCAGCTCCCCCCTCCTGCAGCCCAGAAGAGCCACCGCAGGGGGCAGGTGGGAGTCAGAGACAGGCACAGTGCCACGCAGGCCCAGTCACAGAACTGCTCAGTGCCTCAGTTTCCCCAGGATTGCCGCTGCCCTGCGGGGGGGACTGGGAGATCACTGCCCATGCCCCCAGGAGTCCTGCGATCATCGGCCAAGGTTAACCTGGAGCCACTCGAGTTTTCATTAATCCCCTTGATGCACCCGGCGGGATGGCGCGTCCCCATGGCAGCGGCTGCTTCACCCGCCACCCGCCCCAGCCCCTGCCCCGGGGCCCCCAGCTCACCGATGGTCCTGCGGAGGTCTTCGCACTGGCTGATGTGCGGGAACTTCAGGATCTCCTTCCACTTCTTGCTTTTCCCCTTGCGCTTCCCTCCGCCCCCTGCGGAGATGGGGAGAAAGAGGTTGGTGGCTGTGGGGGGCTGACCCAGGACCCCCCTGGCCCGTGCCTGTCCCCACAGACTGCCCACAGACTGCCCAAGCCCCGTCCACTCCCACCCACACGGCACCCGGGGGGCTCCTCGGGGCCAGGAACGGGGTCCCCTGCTCCCCGCGGCCCATGCTGTCTCCAGGACCCCCATCCGAGTCTCCTCTTCCCTGCGACCCCCCCTCCATCCACCGAGCTTGCTCCCTGAACCCCAGCCCGGGAACCTCTGGCTTGGCACTGACCCAGGGGCCGTGTGCCCTCGTGGACAAGGTGCTGCCCTGCTCCCAGGAGGCGCCGAGATGGACAATGATGACAAGCTCGAGGGTTTCTCCATGCCCAGGGCAGGGGCCGGGCCACCCTCGCTGGGAAGGACGAAAGCCACTGAGGGCCGGGGAAGGCGCCGCCCCCACCCGGGGCCGGGAGCACAGCCGGCAGCTCCGGGCACCACCGCGGCGGCTTCCCACAGCAGAGAAACCTCAGCGTCACCAGCACGAGCCCACAACCTCAAATTAGGAAAACCCAAACCCAAACCCAGCCCAGGCCCGGGCCACGAGCCTTGGCCCTCCCCGCACAGTGTGGCCCAGCCGCCCCACCCCGGCCCTGGCCCTCCACCACCCGGGCTCAGTCTGAGCAGGACACCAGCCTTGGGGAGGCGGGGGGAGCGTGGCCCTCACACGTTTCTTTTTGCAAAGGAAGACGATACTGCCGCCTTCTGCGCTGCCGTCTGAGACTGCGGGGGGGGGGGGGGGGGGAGGAGGGGTTGGTGCAGCAGGCCGGGCGCTGGCCCCACACAGCCCATCAGGGTTCGATCCCTAGCACCCCACATGGTTCTCCGAGTCCCATGGGAGTCATCCCTGAGCACAGAGCCAGGAGTCCTCCCAGAGCACCGCTGGGTGTTATTCGAAACAAAGACCCACGACTACAAGGGAGCAGAGCGGGGGCCCCTACACGGAGCCACTGCTTGCAGCCCCCCAGCCTGACACGACTGCCATCCCCATCCCCCCACCCATTCTGCCGCCGGAGAAAGGGAGGACGCAGGCTCACGGGCCCCCTGCTGTCCTGCTGTGCCCACCGTCCCTGACCACACCTCTGGCTCGCTCACCTGACCACTGTGCTTCCCAGCTCTCTACCTGGCTCTAAGCTACCCCCATCCTCCATCAGCAGTGTCAGACATCTGCCTGATGGGGAACGGGGGGCTCTCTAGCATCCCAAGATCCTCATCCTCCACCCACCTGCCCCCCAAGCATGCCCTAACACCCCCACCCCCAGGCCCTTTGCTCCAGTCCAGCAGGTGAACTGGCCCCCGGGGAGGACCAAGGGGCTGGACTCCAGAGAGCAGCACGCAGGGGAGCAAGCTACTCAGCCCTGGGCCTCCCTCCGGCCGTGCCTCCTTCGTTCTCCTTGTGTGGCCGCACCCCAAGGGGTAGCACCTGCCCCTCACAGGACGTGCCCGAGAGAGTGACACTGGCCACCTTGACTTTCCTAATGAGTTTATTGAAGCAAGATTCCTGTTCTATCCAGGACACACTTGGGCTAGTTGGGGTCTGGGGGCCACACCCCCAGCGTGGGGCTTAGGGGACCGTGGGGTGTGGGGGATGACCACATGGACAGTCCGGGCTCCAGCCCTCAAGCCAGCACTGGACCCAATTAACCCCTTTAAAAGGGACCAGTTCAGGGGCAAGAGCGATATAGCATGGCGGGTAAGCCGTTGGCCTTGCACGCGGCCGACCCGGGTTCAATTCCCAGCACACCGAGCACCGCCAGACACCCCTTTCCCCCAGACCCATGCATGCACACAGGCACACACACGCGCGCGTGCACACACACACACACACACACACACACATGCGCGCGCACATGCTCTGGCTGTGTCTCTGAGGACAACACATACACACGCACACATACACACACATGCACACACACACACACACACACAAACACGCTCTGGCTGTGTCTCTGAGGGCAAAACACGCACACACACACACACACACGTGCACACACTCCTGCTCTGGCTGTGTCTCGAGGGCAGCGCGCACACACACACACACACACACACACACACACACACACACACACCCTTTCAGGCTGTCTCCAAGGGCAGCACTGACCCAGCACTTCCTCTCTGGTCAGGGCCCCGGGAACAAGTCAGAGAAACCCAGGTCAGGCCAGGGAGTTGGTGCCAAGGGCCGGGCACAGGCTTTGCAGGCGGGAGCCCAACACCACAGGGCCCCTGAGCACTGCACAAGATGTTTCGCAAAGAATAAAAGACGCACAACCAGGTGGAAGCCCCTTGCGCTGCTCCCAGCACTGCCCAGTCGAGCACCTTGGCCTCCCACAGCCCCTGTCCACCACCCACTCCAAGGGTCCCACAGCCTAAGACCCACACCCCTGCCCTAAACCCTCCCACCAACTTACTGTGGCTCTTACTGCGCGCTGCACGGGGCCCTCAGAAGGGGGGCAGAGACCAAGGCGCCCTCCACGGGGAGCCCGTCCAGGAGAGTAGAGGACAACGTCCAACACCCAGGGCAATGCTAATGGACCCACGGGAACAGCACAGAGAAGCACCCCAGGACAAGCACGAACCAGCCCCGCCCCCGCCTGGCTGCCTCAGTATCCCCTCTAGCACCAGAGTCAGGCCGCATCAGGGAGCCCCAGAGGACAAGTAGGTGTCCACTAAGTCGGAGGAAGGTGGAAGGTTCCTGGGGCCCCAGGAGGCCTGGAGGGGCCAAGAAGGGGGAAGATTTGGAAGGTTCTAGAGTCAGTGACGCTGCTGAGGTCGGGATGGGGGGAGGGCGGTGAGCTGGGCTGGGCAGGAGCGGTGGGGAGGCTGCTGTCCCCAGAGTCCAGTGCAGCCTCTCCATCTGGGGCTGGGCAAACAGAAAGTTCTGGATCTGCCAGCAGCCCTGACGGGGGCTGAACAGAGCAAGCACCTCACACGGGAGAAGGGATAAAGGGATGCCACCTCCAGGAAGTCCACTAGTGATGGGCTGCAGGCCTCCCAGACCCCAGATTCGAGGAAAGGGGGGCTGAAGGGCTCGTGCAGGAGTGAGGTGAGGCTGTGTGTCTACAGCCCAGTCACCGACCCTCTCTGGGCCTCATGTCTGCCATCACCAGAGAAGTTAGAGCTGCTCCACCCTTCACCCCACCACAGGGCCAGAGCCCCAAAGGAGGCCGAGCTGACCCACCCTCGCCAGGTCCAGCCCCCACCCCCCACCACCACCACCTGCCTGACTTTTCTGCTGGGCGGGAAACGCTCTCGCGCTAAGCCTGGGCTGGAGGGACGGTGCCCACCCGTCCCAGCCGTGACTGCCACAGCGACAGAGACTGGTGGGGGCAGAGAGTGATTTCAGAGCAGCGTGGGAGCCCCCCAGACCGCTCCTCGTCCCCCCTCCCCAACATTCTCTGCCGCGGAAACATCTCCCCAAAGTGACCGCTGCGCGCAGGCAACAGGCTCCCGTAGCATATTTTCTCATGAGGTTAAAAATACAAGCCTGGGAGGGAGAAGGGGTTTGGCTGAAGGTCAGAGGGGAAGGCCTGTTTCTTCGGAATCTCGGAAAATAAACACTGGCCGCCCTGGGCTCTCGGGGTGGGGGGTCGGCACTGTTCAAAGGGAAGGTCGGGCCGGGCCCGAGGCGAGGGACTAGGAGCTGGGACACCGCGTCCCTTCCTGGATGACCAGACGGCCGGCCTCTCGCCACACGTGTCCATGAGACAGGGAGAACTCGGGGTGGGCACAGCCAGCTGCCCAGGGGGACCGGGCCAGAATTCAGGGGCGCCCGAAGGCTGCTCTGAGCCAGTCCAGCTGGGGGGACAGTACACGGGGGAGTCCCCTGAGGCCACCGCCCCTCAGGGGACACGGTCACTGTGTCACCTTCCCCCCCCCCCCTCCCGCCCCGGCATCAGCCTCTGGGCTACTGGAGAACGTCAGGACAGTGCGGGGCGGGTGAGTCACGAGTCCTCGCTGCGTTGATGAGCTACTGTTGGGCGGTCACTCGGGCCCCCTACGTGTCGGGGCCACAATAGTCACGGCAGCGACAGCAGCAAGACAGAGAGGCCACGTCCGGCGTGACGTCTACACTCTGGGGCTGCCCTGTCCACCGGGCAGTTGGGGGTAGCCAGCCCCGTCCCCGCAGGGCTGGGGCCAGTCCCACACTCGCACCTGGGCTCGGACACTCCCTGAGGGGACCTGGCAGTAGCAAAGGGGGCGGGGGGGGGGGGGGACCAGACCCCACACGGTCACCCACGCCCCAAGTGCTCTGGCCAGCTGGGAGACAGGGTCATGCATACCATGTTCAGTCCTTGCCCAGGCACACACGGCTCTGAGCTCAACCTGCAGCAGGGGACACAGGCCTGGCACAGACGGGATGAGGGGCCTAGGCAGGTGACAGGACCGGGGCCGGGGACAGGGGGCAGTAAAGCAGCAGGAGAAAACCAGGAGCATCAGGAGAGGCAGCAGGAGGGCTGTGAGCAGGGAGCACCCGGGAGGAGCGGAGAGCACTTGGGGAGTAGGAAAGAGGAGGAATGTGAGCAGGAAACAGCCGGGAGGAATGAGGAGCACCTCAGCACCAGAAGGAGCACGTGGGAGGAGCAGGGAGCACTCCGGAGCAGTGGGAGCTCTCAGGAGCAGTGAGAGCACCCAGGAGAAGTGGAAAAACTCAAGAGGAGCAGGGAGCACTCAGCACCAGTTGGAGCACTTGGGTGCAGTGAGAGGACTCAGGAGCAGTGGGAGTACCCAGGAGGAGTGGGAATACTAAAAAGAAGTGAGGAGCACTCAGGAGCAGTGGGGAGTATTCAGGAGCAGTGGGGAACATTCAGGAGCAGTGGGGAACATTCAGGAGCCGTGGGAGCACCCAGGAGGAGTGGGGAGCACCCAGGAGGAGTGGGGGAGCACTCAGGATCAGGGAGAGCACTAAGGAGCACCGAGGAGGATTGAGCAGATTTTCAGAATCAGATGAGGCTCAGTCTCAATCCAAGGTGACTGAAAGTGTTCACCTGGGCAAGCCACTACACCTGCCTGCCTCAGTGTCCCCTCTTCTGAGTGGCTTCACACTGCGGGACTGTGTTAGGCCCCCACTGGCACAAGTCGAGTCGGCAGAGCGTCCCCCCTCCCAGCTGGGCTGGGTGTGGTGGGGACAGCGCAGGGGCGTGGGGTGGTCTGGGGTCCTGCCAGAGAAAACCCCGACGTTTCCAGAGATGAAATATCATCCAAAGGCAGCCCAGCAGGAATGCAGTTCTCACAAGAAGAACAAGCAGGGAGGCATCCCAAGCCCCAAAGAACAGAGATTTTTCCTGAGGGCCTTTCGGGCCATTTCCTTATCCCAAAACGAAAGACTGGAGGTGACTACCAGCCAGTGATATCTACTTTAATGGAGATTGGGGCCTTGGGGCTGGAGAGATAGCACAGCGGGTAGGGCATTTGCCTTGCATGCGGCCAACCCGGGTTTGATTCCCAACATCCCATATGGTCCCCTGAGCACCGCCAGGAGTGATTCCTGAGTGCAGAGCCAGGAGGAACCCCTGGGCATGGCTGGGTGTGACCCGGAAAGGGGAAAAAAAAAAGAGATTGGGGCCAGACAGACAGTACAGCAGGTAGGGAGTTTGTCTTGCACGCGGCTGACCTGACCTAGGTTCGATTCCCAGCATCCCTTATGGTCCCTGAGCACCACCAGGAGTAATTCCTGAGTGCAGAGTCAGGAGACATGCCTGAGCAATGCGGGGTGTGGCAGAAAAACAAAACAAACCAAAAGACAAAATGAATAGAAAAACTTTAGTCACTCTTCCTTGGGAGAGGTAAGGAAGCTGGACGGATAGTACAGGGGTTCATGCACTCATTCCCACAAGGTCCCTCAATCCCGGACCCCCCACAAGGGAGCCCTGAGCACCACCATGGGTGACCCCCCCAAACAAAAACAAATGCAAAAAGAAATCTGGAGTTTGCAGGGCCAGAGAAATAGTCCAGCACGCGGGGCCAATACAGGCCTGGTCCCTGATACCAGGTGAAGTGCTCCCTGAGCACCACGGGCTGCAGCAGCAGACCCACTCACACTGAGAATCAAGCAAGAGCCAGTCGAACAGCCCTCAGCCCCGCCTGTCCCACCCACCCCTCATGCCAGCAAGATCACGCAAGATCACGGTCCGGTCCCCGAGGGATAGTCTGCAGGGGGCGCCTGCCAGGGCGGGGCTGAAATGAGGAAGGGACGTGGCCACCAGTGGGCTGAACCTCGGGGTTCCCTTGTTAGCCCACCAGCCCCTTCCAGGTACCCCTGTAAATAACCATCAAAACCACTGCGGGAGAACAGATGATTGGTTAAAGAAACTGGTACTTTTATACAATGGAGTACTATGTAGCTGTTAGAAAAGACCAAAGTCATGAAATTTACATACAAGTGGTACTACATGGAAAGTATGTTAAGTGAAATGACTCAGAAAGAAAGGGATAGACATAGAAAGACTGCATTCATCTGGGTAACATAAAGTAACAACATAGGAGACGAACACCCAAGAATGGCTGAGATTAGTACCAGGAATTTTACTCCATGGCTTGGAGGCCAGCCACACATGCTAGGGGAAAAGGGAGCTCAGATAGAGAAGGGAGCACCAAATAAAGGGTGTTGGGAGGATCCTCCCAGGATGGGAGAAGCATGCTGAAAGTAGACCATAGACCAAACCTGATTGTCACCCATTACCTCTTTTGCAAGCCACAGCACCCAAAAGGAGAGAGAGAACAAAAGGGAATGACCTGCCACAGAGGCAGGGTAGGATGGGGGGAATGGGGGGGGTGGCAGGGATACTGGGATCCGTGGTGGTAGGAGATGGGCACTGGTGGAGGGATGGGTATTTGATCATTGTATAATTGAAACCCAAGCATAAAAATTTGTAAGTCTACAACTGTACCTCATGGTGTCTCACTAATAAAAATAAAAAATAAAAAATTAAAAAAATAAAAAAAAAAAACCACAGCCCCTTCCACCTTCAAATGGCAGCAGATGACTGAGGCCCCGAAACTGCTGGGAGAACAGAGCCCGCCCTTGCCTTGGGGCAGGTGGGCCCAAGGGGTCTCCAGGCCCTGGGTAGGACCCCCCGCACTGTCCCCTAATGAGGAGGTGCTGCTGAAAGGTACCTCCCGAACTAACACACAACAGCGTCCTTCTCTCCGCAAGGGCCGCCTCATCGGAAACGTGTCCTATAAGTTCACGGCCGAGAGCGTCGAGTCCTCCTAGCAGGGAGTTAGTGAAAGGGCGTATTATTAAGTGACCTCCACGTCCCCTGAAGGAAGAATAAGTCATTGAAGCCGGCGGCGGGCACCCACGGTTCAGCCACTGGCGTCTCTATTTGCAAGGACCTTTCAGAGTTTTCCTGAAGTTTGAGAAAGCCTGAGACCAGAGCGACAGCACAGCGGGGAGGGCATTTGCCTTGCACGCCGCCTCGGCACCCCTTCTGGTCCGCCAAGCACCCTCCCAGGAGTCATCCCCGAGCACAAAGCCAGGAGTAAACCCTGAGCATGGCCAGGAGTGGCCCAAACACCAAAATAAATATATAAACAAGACATTTTAAGAGGTGTGACTCTAAGTGCTAAAGTCGGATTATGAAGATTTGCCCTTTTTTTTTTCCCTTTTTTCTTTTTGGGTCACACCCGGCGATGCTCAGGGGTTCCTCCTGGCTCTGCGCTCAGGAATTATCCCTGGCGGTGCTCAGGGGACCATATGGGATGCTGGGAATCGAACCCGGGTCAGCCGCGTGCAAGACAAATGCCCTACTCGCTGTGCTATCGCTCCAGCCCTGAAAATTTGCCCTTTTAAAGAAAGAAAAGTCAGAGACCTCCCACTAGGAGGAGAGCATGTCTTGAGGCTGCAGAGTGGGAGATTTATTTAAATAATAATAATAACAATATACATAATGGGGGGTCAATAAAAATCATGGCCCTCCTCCCCCTCCCCCAGATCTGTAGCCTGTTTTGCTCTCCCAAGCGTTTCCACATGTACAACATCTAATTTCGACGTTCGGCGGGTGGAGGGGGGGCAGGCCCATTTTGCAGAGGGAGAAGCTGAGGCCCTATCAGGCTGGTGCCAGGAATGTCCATCAAGAAGCTGCGAGGCGAGGACTCGACTCCCTTCTGTCAGCACCGCACCACGGGGGCTCGCACCAGCTCCCCGACTCCTGGCACCGCGGATGTGGTCAGCACCAAATCGCTTAGAGGAGGGGGCCACACCTGGTGGTGCCGGGGAGTGGGGGCTCACGCCAGACAGTGCTCAGGGGGCCAGGTGTTCCCGGAACAGAACGTGGGTGGGTCCGCCTGCTCACAACGCCTGTGCCTGTCCCCGTGAGCCGTCTCCGCGGCTCCTCCCCTACTTCCCAGTAACACAAGGACAGTTCGCCTGCCACCACCTCCTAGTTTCCATTCAACCACGCGGGAACTGGAGAGCTGCCCCCCAGACCACTCACTCTCTCTCTGGTCAGGGCCTCGGCCTCGGACCAGCATCCATCTTCCTTCTAGATCTTTCCCCCCGGGTGCTCATCTGGCCAGTGGACAGTCCTCTGTCTAGAACGTTCGCTGTGGCATAAATCAAGTCACCCTTAACGGAACACTCCCCCCTTCCCTGGCCAGTCCTCCAAATCCCGATGGACCTTTACGGAAACCTTGTCTGGGCAGAGGCTGACCACAGACCCCACCCCCACCCCGAACCAGGAATGGAGCCTGGCTGTGGGGGACGGAGAGAGGAGAGGGCTGGCCCAGGGAACCTCCTTCTCACACCTTCTGTCATCCCAGGCAGCGCTGGGCCAATCCTGGGCAGGTTTGCTGCCTCCCCCTCCTCAAGGCCCCATCTGAGGACACCCCCTCTCCCTCACCATTCCTACCACCTTCTGTCACTTCTCCACTCCGCGGTCCTGGCCCCAAACACAGCGCCCGCCTGCCAGAGCTGACCCGTGATGTATGGCGCTGATGACCTCACTCCCGCCGCCGTGTGTATACTCAGAACCTCTGTTATGTCTAAAAGCCCGTAACCTTTCCCCAAGAACACACTGTACCTGTTCTGGGCCCCGGGCAGCTTGGCAGCTGCCTTTGGCCAAAAGCAACACAGCTCGGGGCCAGGCCGGGGCCACACGCTGCTGAGTGGGGGCTCGCCACAGCCCAGGGCTCGGGAGCTCAGGGGTGCCCCCTCCACTGAGACAAGTGCTGCGACGTGGGAGCTTCAGGGGTAGCCCCCTGGGGGACAGGCAGGAGCCCAGAGCTCGGAGGGAACCTCACACTGAGTATGTGAAGCTTAGTATGAGGATAAGGTGAGCTCATGGGATGGCAGAGCTAGTTCAGTGCGTAGGGCACTTGCCCTGCATGTCCCCCCCACACACACACCTACACAGCCCCAAGTGCTTTCAGGAACCCGCTTTCCTGCTCAAGGGGCCTCTCCGGCTCTGAGTGTGACTCTCCCACCCCACTTCCTCCAGCTGCCCTGCACTGCAAGGGATCACAGCCCCATGAGCACTGAGTGATGAGCCAGGGAGCCCAGCGCCCAGGCAGCATCCTGGGGATAAGCAGTCACCAAGCATGTGACAGGTAGTTGGGAGCAGTGAGCGTTAAGATGGCACTTGGGAACAGATGACTGGTTAAAGAAACTCTGGTACATTTACACAATGGAGTACTATGTAGCTGTTAGAAAAGATGAAGTCATGAAATTTACATACAAGTGGTACTACATGGAAAGTATCATGTTAAGCGAAATGAGTCAGAAAGAGCGGGATAGACACAGAAAGATTGCATTCATCTGGGGAACATAAAGGAACAAAATGGGAGACTAACACCCAAGAGTGGCTGAGATTAGTACCAGGAGGTTTGCTCCATGGCTTGGAGGCCAGCCACACGTGCTAGGGGAAAAGGGAGCTCAGATAGAGAAGGGAGCACCAAATAAAGGGTGTTGGGAGGATCCTCCCAGGATGGGAGAAGCATGCTGAAAGTAGACTATGGACCGAACATGACTGCCACTCAGTGCCTCTCTTGCAAAACAGTACCCAAAAGAAGAGAGAGAGAGAGAGAGAGAGAGAGAGAGAACAAGGGGGAACGCCCTGCCACAGAGGCAGGGTGGGATGGGGGAAGGGGCGTGGGAGGGATGCTGGGACCTGTGGTGGTGGAGGATGGGCGCTGGTGGAGGGATGGGTACTTGATCATTGTATAACTGAAACCCAAGCACAAAAATTTGTAAGTCTATAATTGTACCTCATGGTGTTTCACTAAAAAAAAAAAAAAAAAAAAAAAAAAAAAAAGATGGCACTTAGGGATGGAGCGCTAGGACAGAGGGGAAGGTGCTTGCCTCACACACAGCTGATGTAGGTTCAATCCTGATAGCCCATAATAGGGCCAAGGAGCGATCCCTAAGCATAGAGCCATGAGTAAGCACCTCAGGTGTGCCCTACCCCCCAAAAAACGGACCTCGCATTGGGTATGTGAAGCTTTGTGTGAGAAAAAGGTGAGCTCCTGGGGCGGCAGAGCTAGTTCAGTGGGTAGGGCACTTGCCCTGCATGCACCCAACTTGGCTCAATCCCCCAAGTACCAGCAGGAGCCATCTCTGAGCACAGAGCCAGGAGCAAACCTTGAGCATCGTAGGGCATGTCCCTGCCCCCAGGAAAAGAAACTCCCCACTTGGTCACTTTCAGGTGGATTACCTGTCAAAATAATATCTTGCATATGAAGCACTGTAGCACTGTCCTCCCGTTGTTCATCAATTTGCTCGAGCGGGCCCAGTAACGTCTCCATCGTGAGACTTGTTGTTACTGTGTTTGGCATATCGAATACGTCACGGGGAGCTTGCCAGGCTCTGCCGTGCGGGCGAGATACTCTCGGTATCTTGCCAGGCTCTCCGAGAGGGGCGGAGGGATCGAACCCGGCTCGGCCGGGCAGGCTGTGCACAAGGCAAATGTCCTACCACTGTGCTATCGCTCCAGCCCCTTGCATATGAAGCATTAAGTAAAGTAGCCTTGCTGTCTCTCTCTGACTTCTCTGTTCTTCGGGGGGGCGGGGTGCCCAGAGAGGAGCTCAGGCAGCCTGGGCAGCTCAGGAACCACTGGCCATTCTTGGGCACCTAGGCGTATGTCTGGTGCAGGAGTTGGAGGATGCAATGCTGCTCATGGTCACCCCGACAGTGCTGGGGGTGGCCGGGTGGTTCCAGGATAAGGACCTGGGTCTGGAGCATGCCAGGCCTGTGCCTACCCGCTGTCTGTCTCTTGGCACCTCTTCATATCCTGATGTGAAGGCTGGAGTCTGGGGCTGGAGAGATAGCACAGCGGGGAGGGCATTGGCCTTGCACGCGGCTGACCCGGGTTCGATCCCCGGCATCCCATAGGGTCCCCCAAGCACCGCCAGGAGTAATTCCTGAGTGCAGAGCTGGGAGGAACCCCTGTGCATCGCTGGGTGTGACCCACAAAGAAAAACCAAACAAACAAACCGAGGCTGGAGTCTCACGCTGACTTTAATACGGCCAGCACAGGTCTGGACACTTGATCCATGATCCAGTCCTCCTTGTCTCTGATCAGTTGCCACGCCCCAGATAGGCCCCTTTTCTGGTCTATACTCACACTCTCCCCAGCTCCTGCCCAAAACACCCACTGCCCAGAGCCCAGGGGACGCTGGGGGGCGGGGGGTGGGGGGGGCATGTGAACTTGCCATTCCCGTGGTCCTGGCACTGCAGAGCGAGAAAAACTGGGGCTCAGCTCCCGCCCAAGCCAGGCTCCAGGAGAGCCCCACAGAGCCACGCCGGAGAGCAACCCCTGAAGAGCCACACGTGATAATGACCCACCCGGGTTCAGGGCCAGGGACTCAGAGACACACCCATGATTAACCCACAGCTCACGGGAGCCAGTGGCACAGAGCAGACCCCACAAGGAAGGCAGACGTCAGTCTGCCTTCCCACCCACAAGGCACCTCAGGACTTACTCCTAAGCATGCACACACACACACACACACACACACACACACACACACACACACACACACAGTGAGTAACAGTCCTGAAACCTGGGCTGCTCCCTCCCCTCCCGAGGTCATGGCTCACCCATGGATGAAACAACACCAGGGCGAAGAGAGGTGACAACGGGCAGCTACAGTTTCCCCGGTAGAATGTCCACCTGGGCTGAGGAGTAAGTTCTAGAAACCTGTCAGGTCCCACAAGTACCCCCACCGGAAACGGTCGGGATGGCCGTGCCATGTTAGGCCTATTCTACCACATGTCAAGACCATGTAAGACTTGTCGGGGTTGCCCCCTGCCAGACTGCAAACGCACCTCCTCCAGACACGCATGCCCTGAGCTCAGGAACGAGCCAATGCCCAGCAGACCTGGGTGACCCCAACATGCCCTTTCCCTTGCACACAGTTCTGAGACCCCCTAAGAGCTGCAGAGCAGGAAGGCCGTCACCTACCAGGGCAGAGTGAAGCAGAGAGGGGTGAACGCTGACTGGACCCATGGACACTTGTCAGGACAGAGCTGGGCTTTACCCTGCCCAAGGGAGAGACGCCAACAGTGAAGACCTACTGTGCGCAGGGCCCGTGGGCTCCAGCCAGTTGCCCACGTGACTCTGATTCTGCCCGTGTTCCAGCTCTGTGCCCTCAGCAGCCAGGACAGGCCAGGGAAATGTGTCACCAAACCTAAGTGCCCCCAGTGATGTGACTTTCCTCCTGGACACAGGAGCTGTGTGTGGGCAGGAGCCACCGGGGCCAGCAGGGACAGCCCCCGCCACTGGCCCTCCCACCCAGGGTTCTTCCCATGGGCTCGGGGTGACATGAGGTCACCAGATCTGTGAGACTTGGGATAGCAAGGTCCAAGACAAAGGCGGGGTGGGCGGGGGCTTTCTACCATCAAAACAGCCAGGGTCCGGACCATCAGCTGGTGTACTGATCCCTGGTTCCACCCACAAGGAAAGGATGTATGTTCCCACAGTGAAATGTGTACCCGATGTTCCAGGCCGTTCCTATGTCTGAGCAGAAAGCTGGAAGCCATCCAAACGCCAGGGAGGAAGAGGGTCTAGCGGGCTGAGCACGGGGACAGGCTTAGATCACAGTGGGGCCCGGTGCCTTCCCCATAGCACGTGGTGCCCCCGGCACCAGTGGGAATAACCCCCGAGCACTGTCAGGTGTGACCCAAAAAACAAAACAAACTGGTTCGGAGAGATGGCACAGCAGACAGGCCTTGCACGTGGCCAACGGGGGTTTGGTCTCCAGCATCCCTTCTGGTCCCCCAAGCACCTCCAGAAGTGACCCCTGAGCACTGCCAGGTGTGGCCCAAAGAACAAACAAACCATCATTGGCCAGAGAGAGAAAACGGGTCAAGACACTGCTGTTTGTCTTTCTTTGTGTGTGTGTGTGTGTGTGTGTGTGTGTGTGTGTGTGTGTGTGTGTGTGTTTGGGTCATACCCAGCAATGCACAGGGGTCGCTCCTGGCTCATGCACTCAGGAATTACTACTGGTAGTGTTCGGGGGACTATATGGGATGCTGGGAATCGAACCCAGGTCGGCCGCATGCAAGGCAAACGCCCTCCCCTCTGTGCTATCACTCCAGCCCCAAGGTCAAGCAAGACACTTCCGTGCATGCAGCTGACCCAGGTTTGATCCCCAGCACCACAGACGGTCCCCCAACCTCCACAGGGGGTCCCCTGAGCGCCACCAAGAATGGCCCCAGGCTCTCCCCAGAAACCAAGTGTCTGGGCAGGTGAGTGGGTTACCTGGCCATGGTCTGTCCATGCTGTGGAATCCTCCTCAGCAAGGCATGAACTGCCACGTGGACACCACGGGCAACTCAAGCTGTTCCTGCTGAGTGAGGTAGCCGGAAACCCCACACACACCCCCAAACAGAACTTCCTGGGGGTGGCGAGGGGCATTTATAGAAATTTGGAAAATGTCAAACCATCCCCGGGGACAGAAGGCAGGGTGAGGGAGCTGGGGAGGGAGGGCCGAGAGAGGGACCGGCCAGGGGCAGCCGGGAGCCTGAGGGGTGGTGGATAGTCCACCGGGGGCTCTGGGGGTGTCTCACGGGTGTGGCGAGGTCTCACGCCACAGTTTTGGGGTTTTGTCTTTTACATTTTCAGGCTACACCCTGCAATGCTCAGGGCTGGCTCCTAGCCCTGCACTCAGGAATCACGCCTGGTGGTGCTCGGGGGAGCCATAAAAGGAAGCCAGGGATGGAACCTGGGTCACTCCTGCAAGAAAAGCGCCCTCCCGCTGTGCTGCCCCAGCCCCTCAAGCCACATCATTTGAGCAGGTGCAGTGCCTGGGTGCTGACTGCGCTCACCTAGCAGGTGCAGTGACTGTGTGCAGACCGTGCTGACCTCCGTGGAGCAGTTGTTTTTGGGTTTTTATTTGGGGGGGGGGGTTAATTTCTTTTTTTGTGTGTGAGTTTTTTGTGTCACACCCAGTGATGCTCAGGGGTGACTCCTGACTCTGCACTCAGGAATTACTCCTGGCAATACTCGGGAGACCATATGGGATGCTGGGGATTGAACCCTGGTCAGCCGTGTATAAGGCAAACTTCCTCCCCGCAGTACTACCGCTTTGGCCCCCGTGGAGCAGATTGAACAGAACACGATTCCCGCTCCCTCCGTGGGAACGAAGGCCAGGAACGGCAGGTACGGTAAGTCACAGCGGGGCAGAGCGGTACAGGTTCAGAGCAGTGCGGGTCTCTCCAACACCGTGAAGCAGAACGAAGATGACCAGCAAAGGCCCCAGGCTCCTGCACTTACAGACAGACAGACGCCCCCAAGTCCCCCTTCCAGAAAGGATGCAGACTTTAGATATACTCGGGACCTGACTCAGCTGAGGCCTGGCTGAGGGACCCCCTGGCTCAAAGACTCCGAGACGGCGTCCAGCCGGACTCCACTGGACCACTGCGGGACCTCTCGGCTGGAGGCTGGAACCCAGGGCCTGGGCCATGCAATCTCAGTCACACCCCAGGCCCCGTGACGGGTGAGGTTCAGACCCCATTCCCGGAGGAGGCTGAACCCTGGTCCCTGACCCAAGAGCTGGTCAGCCGCGTGCCCGGGTCACCGGAACAGAGGGTGCAAACAGAGGCTGGACACTCACCAGCTCAGCTTCCAGTAAGCCTCAAGGTCATCAACACGATCGGCCTCTGGGGAGGAGCCGTGGTTCCAGCTGCCCATGCACTCGCCTTCTGGAATCATCCATCTCCTCTCCCTCACGGGCACCCGCCCCAAGAGACTGGAAATACGCTGAACACTAACCACTTGTGGACTCTGTCCCTTTGAAAAAGAAAACATCCTTGGACACACACACACACACACACACACACACACACACACACACGGCTGGGATGACGGCTCAGAGGGTCATCTCTGAACAATAATAGGCACAAGGCCACACACTACAGCGCTCCCCTGATGGGAAGCCAAGACTCAGGTCCCGGGCTGGTGCTCACAGCTGGTGCTCATTGCTGTGTGCTGCCAGGCCTCCCGGGCATCCTCTCTGGGCCTCGGCTCCCTCCTACAGGAAAGGAGGCCTTCGACCTCCTCCTGGGACTCTGACCCTTGAGGATTCATCTTTCATCCTGCTGGGGCTTAAAGAAAACCAAAGAGGCCCGAGTTCACCTGGCAGATTTATCCCGTCCAGCGGGATCCAAGCTGCGTGCTGCCAGCAAAGGGTCTGTCGTGGGCATGGCACTGCGGGACCCCCCCCAATCCCACCAGGAGGGGCAGAGCTGGGATGGGGCAGGCAGCCAGGCGGTGGCCAAGGATGGGGGTGCAAACCCCGCTCCGACACGCGCGGCCCTCTCCCCTGGCCCCGCACAGGCTGCAATTTCTAAACCTTCCCCGAGCAGTCGTCCAAGTTCTCGGCATCACTTGGGGCCCGTCTGTCCACCAGAGAGAGCTGCGGCCAAAACGCACAGCCTGGACCTGACATAAAAGCGGCCGCCCCTGCCACGGGAACATTCCTTGTGCCTCGGAGAAGCCGGCCCTGGGGCCAGGTGCAAAGGTCAGCGTTTATCACAGGAAGTACAGGCTTCGCCATCTGTTTTTCTTCCTCCCTATCAAGTCTCCTTCCCAGGAAGGTTGAAATAAATGAAACACAAAATTGAAAGGACAGGCTGTCTCCAGGAAGCCGTCACTCGATCCCGGGCCCCTGAGTCCGTCCCGTCGGGGCTGAAGCGAACCCCACCCCTGACCCATCCCTGCTCGGGTCAGAGAGGCTGGGCACGGTCACATCGCTCATGGGGGTGGCCAGTGTCCTGCTGGGTGCGGAGGAACCAATAACCCGGGGACACTGAGTCTCCTGGTCCCTTCTCTCCTGGTGCCACCAGGCTGGCCGCAGTGACGGGCGGGTCCCTCACGCCACTCCAGTGAGGGTCACTTGGATGGAGACGGGGGCCGTGGGCCTCCTGTGCTGGGGCCTTCCCCGGTCTCTGTCCTGCTCCCCCATCCCAAACAGGGCCATGGAGATGCCAACAGCAGCCCATGTAACAGGAGGGGAAACTGAGTCTGCAGAAACCAGCCACAGGCCAGATGTGCTTCTTTCTTTATTGCTGTCCCCCACCCCCCCCTGCCCCAATGGATTCCCAGAGTATGGGAGGGAGGGCGCTTGCCTTGCACGTAGCTGACCCGGGTTCCATCCGCGGCATCCCATAGGGTCCCCGAGCACCGCCAGGCATGATTCCTCAGTGCAAAGGCAGGAGTAAGCCCTGAGCACTGTCGGGTGTGTACCCAAAACAACAGCAACAACAAAAACAGAGTCCCCTGGCCAGAGAGAAAGTACACAGGAGGCCTGATTGGAATCCAGATGCAGTATGCGGTCCCCTGAGCACAGAGACAGGAGGAGCCCGTGAACACTGCAGGGTTCAGCCTCAAAAATAAATGGGGGGGGGGGGCTGGAGCGATAGCACAGCGGGGAGGGCATTTGCCTTGCACGCAGCCAACATGGCCGACCCAGGTTCAATTCCCAGCATCCCATATGGTCCCCCGAGCACCGCCAGGCATAATTCCTGAGTGCATGAGCCAGGAGTAACCCCTGAGCATTGCCGGGTGTGACCCAAAAAGAAAAAAAATAAAAATAAAAAATAAATTGGGGGTTAGGATTCTCCTTGCCTTCCCTTTGTTAATGTTGTAATGACCAAGCCTGGCCAGAGGTAACCCACTCCAGAGGGGGTGTTCGTGCAGTGTCTGTGGGGGTCACACACCTGGATTCGAGCTCACCAGGGCCACGGCCTTGAGCTGTGGTGCCCACACACCTGCCTGGAGTGTGCCAGACCACACATGGGGCTGTGCCACAGGGCCACATGGGACAATGCCGGGGTGGATCTCACGGTGACGCCACAGCGTCGGGGTCCGGCTGCCTCCAAACCCAAGCTCTTAAACCCCCGCAGTATTGGCTGGGGATTTCTGACATTAAAACGGTCTCTGCATTTCCACACCAATGTCCTTGTCCCAATAGGAGCCTGTGGCCCCTGAACCAAAGAGAACTGGAGCCAGGTGTGGGAGGGAGCCCCACAGTGGGAGACCCTGGGGGCAGGGGAAGGGGTCACAGCCCACCCAGAGGGGACCCGCTGGGTTCAAGGATGTGAGAGCTTGTCAACCAGGGGCAGAGCACCCCAAAATTGTCGCTCCTCCTCCCACCTAGCAAAGGAGCCCCTTGCCCTCACCCTCCCACCCCCCATCCTGACCAGTCTGGAAAGGAAAATCCCTGGCTTGGCTCCAGGAAGCACCCCGGGGTCTCCAGAGGAAAGAGAGACCCACCGAAAGCAGTCTCTTGAAGAGACCTGTCCTGTCTCCTGGACTTCCGATGGCCCCAGGGCCACTTCCAAGGCCTGCAGCCTCGAGGCTCAGGGAGGAAGTTCCATGGCTCAGAACTCAGGAAGTCTCCCAAGGAGACACGTGTCCCCCAGACAGGCTCCTGGTCCTGTTCCCAGGGTTCCCTTCCAGCTCAATGGCAGCCACCGCAGGGCATGACCTCATTCACACGCCCCTCCCCTCCCGGGCACAGGGGCCATCTCGATCCCCGGCGTCCTATATGGTCCCCCAAGCACTGCCGGGAGTAATTACTGAGTACAGAGCCGGGAGTAACCCCTGAGCATCACTGGGTGGGTGTGACCCAAAAAACCACTGTCACTGTCACTGTCCTCCTGTTCATCAATTTTCTCAAGCAGGCCCAGCAACATCTCCATTTTCACACTGATTCATAAAAGCAAAAAGGAAAAAAGAAAAAAAATTGCAAGGGCCAGACAGGTAATGTGGCAGGGGGGAGTGGGGATTCTCTGGGCGGTGGTCCCCGGAGCACTGACCACCGGGAGTGGACCCCCGAGCACTGAGCCAGGTTGAGTCGGCACCACCGGGGCATGACCCCGAACTAGACAACCAGGAAAACACAGGGAAGTAAAACAAGGTTTCGAGGAAGCTCATCCAGGTGCCAGCACAGTTGCCAGGGCCCGGACAGCGGGCTCAGTCCTCTGTCCACCCAAGAGCCTGGCATTGCCACCGCAGGCCACACAGCTGGTCTGCCCACTCAGGGACCCACTACCCCCTCCACCCTCGGTGCTCTCTCGCTTTGTAATCCTGGTTTCGAGGTTTGTTTGATGTTGGGAAAGTGGTTTCTTCTGGAACGTTCTTTCATGATGGCAGTTTGGGGTTGAGAGCGAGACTGAGTGGGAGAGCCAGGGTCGGCCCTGACGTTCTCGCCCCACACCCTAGTAGCAATGCCCCTTGGGAGGGGTTGCTCGCTGTCATGAACAGAGCCCCTTGGGCACCCCCCTGGCGGTGCGGAGATCACACTTGATGTATTTCGTTTGTTTGTTTTTTTTTTTGGGGGGGGGTCCACACCCGCTTGGTGCTCAGGGCTGACTCCTTGGCTCTGCATTTGGGGATCACTCCCGGCAGTGCTAGGGGGACAGATGGGGTGCTGGGGATCAAACCTGGGTTAGCTGCAGGCCAGGCAAGTACCCTCCTGACCGTACTTTTGCTCCCAAGAAGAGATCACGTTCTCCAGCATGCCTTGGGCACCTGGTGGAGGGCGTTCTGCGGGTTTGGCGAGCCAGGGACGTGTAATAACACGCTGCCAGCATTGTGGTGGCCTGCGGGGTCCTCTCCTGCCCTGAGTCCTCTCCTTCCTCCCTGCTGGGCTCTGAAAGTCCCCCGCTGCCTCCGACTGCCTGCAGAGTCCTGCCCTTGCCAGGGTGGTGCACGGCTGGGCAGGGAGGCGCTCAGCCCTTTTGAATCAGTCTCATCCCCTCTACAACCTGCAGCTCTGTTTCCTCTGTCCTGGGGACCTGCTGGGCAGTTGGTTCCTTTCATGGGGCCGGGGAGGGCCTCACCCGGTAACTAGGCTTCTTGCGGGTGGACCTTGTGTGGTGCGAGGGATCCAACCCTGGTCCCGTGCACGTAAGAGCATGCACTTCTGCTGGCTGGTAGCTTGTTTCTCCTCTGCACGGCCTGGTAAGCCGCAGTTGATCTTTTCTCCCGCCGAAGGCCATCCTGGTGCTGGGTCTGGCGGTTACCGGAGAAGCTGCTGGGTGTGCCCGCAGGCAGACCTGAGTGTGGACGCCAGGTTTGGGCTCCCTGGGCAAATGTCAAGGGGTATGATTGCTGGGTGGGGTGGGGGTGGGTCAGGATGCTGAGACCTGCGAGACCACCCTCTGTTTTCCCCCGCCCACCCTGTGCCATGCTCACCAGCCTTTGGCATCGTCAGTGTCCTGGAATTGGGTCATTGTGGTCAATGCATATGTCTCACTATCCCCCTCAGATTGCTTTATTCCTGTTTAGGGTTAGGGGGGCTTTGGGATACCCTGGCAGTGCTCAGGGGCTATCCCAGCTCTGTGCTGGGGCTCACTGGTGGCAGTGTTTGGGGAGCCAGGTGGTGGCCCAAGTGGAACTCGATGGGCCGTCTTCAGGGCATGTGCTGCCCCCCCCCCCCGGCTCTGTACTCAGTAATTACTCCCGGCAGTGCTCGGGGGACCATATAGGACGCCGGGGATCGGACCTGGGTCAGCAGCATACAAGGCAATGCCCTACCCGTTGTACTACCACTCCGGCCCCACGCGATCTTTTTTTAAGACTCCTGTGAAGTCAGTCTGAGGAGGTCACCCACTCCTGACACTACCAGGGACAGGAGTGCCCCCACAGCCCCACACAAGGGACACAGCGCCCCAGACACCGACACAGGCCGAGAACAGGTATGACTGCAGCTCAAAGTCAGGCCTCTGAAGCCTGGGCGGGGGCCAAGAGCCCAGTTCCGTGCCCCCACAACCCCAATCCTCTGGGGGGTCTTCAGAGTTGGCCTGAGGACCCCATTGGGTGTTAGAGGCAGGGATTTAGGGGTTGGAGAGGGAGAGAGGTGAGGCTCTGTCTTCACATCGCAAGATGAGGAAGGGTCTCAGCAGCTCTCGGCACCTCCCTGCCCCCGGCCCGGGCCCTCAGCTTCTGTCGGCTCCTGTTCCAAGGCGCAGCCCCTCTCCACGGCGCCCATCTGCACCCCCTCACCCCGTCACCCAGGTCTGGGAGACCATCCACACACCACACACACAGCCATATCCTCTTGGAGGGGATCAGGCCCGGGGGCCATGAGGCACTTCCCTGGGACCACCCCACTGCCCCCCGATTTCTTCAAGACTCCAGGGTACTTCCCAGGGGCATTTCTCAGGATCCCAACTGGCTTCTGCAGGGTCCAAGGGTGGCTCCTATGCCAGCTCCTGCCCAGTCCCTCAGGCGGACTCTGGCCACACACACACACACACACACACACACACACACGGTACAGCTCAGGCTACACACACACACACACACACACACAGTACAGCTCAGGCCACACACAAACACACACACACAGTACAGCTCAGGTTCACCCTGCCTGTGACAGGGACACACAGACACGCAGACACACACTGTATTGCTCAGGCCACATACACACACACACACACACACACAGTACAGCTCTGTCCATCCTTCCTGTGACCGGGACACACAAACACATACACACACACACACACGGTACAGTTCAGGCCACACACACACACACACACACACACAGTACAGCTCAGGTCCACGCTGCCTGTGATAAGGCTGTCCACATGCTGTGTGTCCTGGAACAGAAATGCTGAGTGGGTCACTCGCCTGGACCACAGCTGCTGGGGTCATGGGGCTGGAGCGATAGCACAGTGGGCAGGGTGTTTATCTTGCATGCGGCAAACCCGGGGTTCAATCCCCGACTTCCCATATGGTCCCGTAAGCACCGCCAGGAGTAGTTCCTGAGCAGAGCCAGAAGTCACCCCTCAATATCGCCAGGGGTGACCCAAAACACAAAAACAAAACAATAAAACACAGCTGCCGGAGGCGGGGCCACGCCTGGTGTGTCCCGTCCAGCATCCAGGTGTCGGTCGTAAGGGAAAGCATCATGAGCCACCCCACGTCTGGGCAGCCCCACACCAAGGAGGGTCATTTCAGTTCACAGTGCTGACCCCAGGGGGTGAGGGGTGGGCACACCTGCCCTTTCCCAACAGGGACTCTGAGGGGCACCAACAGTGCAGGCCCGGGGGTGTGGTCTCCACGTTCAGGTCCTCAAACCCCCAAGCACCCCGGACTCCAGGGGCCATGGGTGAGTCGCTGTCACAGCCAAGCCCAGGGCACAGAACCTCGTCTCCCCCCACGGGGTCCTCAGTCGGGGTCCCCGACGTGTGCAGAATCAGGGCCTGGACTGGCTCCTGGTCAGCGCACAGCTCTGTGGGTGCCACTGTCTGTTTACTGCAGTCGAACAAAGAAGCCGCAGAGGCCCCAATCTGTAGGAAACACCTGGCCTGGGCCGCAAGGCCCGGGTGGGGGCGGCCGGCAAGGACGGGAGAGGCCGCCGCCGCGGGAGGAAGCGGCAGAGAAACCAGAGAAGGCGCGGAAGAGGCTGCCCGGTGCCTGGGAGGACTGCGGGCCCCCGCAGGTGCCTCTCCAGGGGACCAGCGTTCCGCCAGGCGCAGAGGATGTGACCCAACGCGGCGGGAACCGGGGCGGGCTTCCGTCCAACGCTCCATCCCGTGTGGGAGCCGTCGGTGCCTGCCGGGGCGTGCGGTTCTGTCCGGGAGAAGCCGCTCATCGCGGCTGGGCGGGCCTGCGATTGCCCCGGCTCAGATAAGATTGCGGCTCGGAACAGCACGCCTGGCGCGGGAGGGCCACGGGGTAGGGCAGAGTTCAAATTCCACGTGTGTGCGCTTCGGAGAAGGGCGCAGCGTGCCAGTTCCCCCGAGGAAATGAAATTTCCAGAGCCTGCTGGAGAACGGAGGAATATATTCCCCCCCCACCCCCCTTGGAATGAGCGTTGCCAGCTCCCCGGGGCCTCAGCGGGAGGGAAACGCCTGTTGTTTCACTTCAGCAAACCCTCCTGAGCGCCCCACACCACACCTCCCGGCGGAAACCTCCCCCCCAAGGCCCCAGAGACATCCCCCTCCCACTCCCCCGACTCAGGCATCAGCCGGTACTCGGGGCCAGGCGGGGAGTGGAAACTCAACAGAGGCCTGGGGATGGGCAAAGACAGAGAAAATCCACCCACGGACAAACGAAATCTCCGGAGGCCTGGGAGAGGCAGGAGGAACGGGGGGTGCGTGGCGGAGACGCTGAGGTCACGGTGAAGGTCCCCCTCGCTCCACCGGGGGCTGAGCCCAAACGTGTCGGTCAGCAGGGAAGGACGATGGCAGGGTCAAGGCTGCAGCTGTGGGCACCGCTACTAGGGAGGCCACAGGGGGGAGGCATGGTGGGTGGGCGGCAAGTTGAGCCCCCTGCCTCTCGCCCAATACCTCCTCCCACGGGGTCCACATCCCAGCCACGGCTTGGAGCTCGCAACCTGGAGAGGAGAACCTGGGCTGAGGTTGGGTGGCAGCTCCTAGCCCAGAGCGAGCCTGCAGCAAGCAAGAGGCCACGGAGCGTGTGTCAAAGGGGTGACAGAGGGGCTGGAGAGATAGCACAGCGGGTAGGGCACTTGCCTTGCACACAACCAACCCGGGTTCTATTCCCAGAATCCCATATAGTCCCCTGAGCACCTCCAGGAGTAATTCCTGAGTGCAGAGCCAGGAGTTACCCCTGTGCATTGCCGGGTGTGACCCAAAAAGAAAAAAAGGGGGTTACGGAAATTGGGGGGGCGGAGCCCCAGCACAGCCAGGAGGGTGCCTGCCTTGCATGCGGCCGGCCCATTTCAATCCCCGGCACACCGTATCCCCGGCATCACCAGGAGTGATCATTGAGCACAGAACTCGGAGTAAGCCCTGAGCTCAATAATGCGGGGGCAGGGGGACATGCAGGAAATCCCTCCTGGCGGACAGGGCAGCGAGGGGGACAGGCTCCTCTCCGGTCACCCACCTGCGGCGCTCTCCCGTCTCACGGAAGCCGGCCCTGACCATTGTCTATTGTTCTCCCACGAGTCAAAGAAGGTGTCAGAGCGGGGGCTTCCGGGGAAAAGTCCCAGTTCCCTTCTACGGTTCCCAGCCGGGGGCCCCCTGTGCCAGACCTTGTTCCCTCCTGGAGGCGGTCTGGCAGCCACGCCTCACCCATCCCCAGAACACAGAGAGAGGGAGGAGGCAGCCTGGAGACCCGGCAGGCAGCAGGATGGCTCAGGGATGGTCACACGGCATCCCCAGTCTCCTGGCACAACGACACTGACCACGCAGGTGAGGAGGAGGAGGACAAGGAGCACCTCGAGACTCCTCCAGCCAGGCCCGCGCTGAGCACTCTGCAGGCGCGCGCTGCGAGCCAGTCCAATGGCAGTGGCCAGCAAGCAGGCTTAGGGCTCAGGCGGCAAAGGAGAAGCAGAAGTATTTGCCCAGTGGACTCTGAACGGGCACCAGGGCTCAGGGTGGCTCGGCGCCCACCGCACAGCCCCTCTGTGCTAGCCAGAGGGGGGCAGATGGGGTGAGGTAGGGGGGGCTGCAAGTGCTGAGGTGCCTCCGGGACCCGGAATCTCTGCCGGGGTGAGGGCAGGGAGGACACCTCGGCCGAGGTTCCCCGACAGCGAACCCACTTCTTGGCACCAGAAAACAGAGCAGCCCAAAGCCAGAGGCGCAGCACCGGGTTCTGCTTGAGACTCGCCTCGGCACTGCTTACTAATGAACACGGAAGCTGGCCAGCTCCGCTAATCCCGTTTCCCGGGCTGCTGCCTCAGAAGCCGGGGAGACAGACAAACCCAAGGGCCAAGTGTCCTCTGTTTTTTCGGGTTTTTTTTTTTGGGGGGGGGGGTTGGGTCACACCTGGCAATGCACAGGGGTACTCCTGGCTCTGCACTCAGGAATCACCCCTGGTGGTGCTCGGGGGACCATATGGGATGCTGGCAATCGAACCCGGTCGGCCACGTGCAAGGCAAACGCCCTACCTGCTGTGCTATCACTTCAGCACCCCGAGCGGCCCTCTGGGGGTGTCGGTGGGGACACCTGTCCGGGGTCAGCACAGTAGAGGCATCGGTCGTCCTCCTGACCCCATCGGCAGAGGCTGAGCCAGCCTCCATGCATGACCTCGGGGGACCCCAGCTCCTGAGAGGCGATGATGAGCATCTGGGAGCCACACCTGGGGGTGCTACAGGGCTTCTGCCAGCTCAGAGCACTGGGGTCACTCTGGCAGTGCTGGGGGGGGGGCATGGAGGGTGACCCCCAGCACCCAAGGCATGAGCACAGCCCTTGACGCCGCTCCCTGGGCTTGGTGTGTGGGCAGCAGATAGGCCGCGTGGACCCTCTGGCCGGACCCTCCCGTCACCCCTCGTGGGGCTGAGCCACGAATTGCGGGGACACACCGGCCCCCACAAGCCGCTGCTGGGCTGCCTTGCTATAGGCTCCCTCCACGGCCAGACCCTAAGTACAGTGGACGAGGCTCCTGGGCTCCATCCTGGCAGCCCAAAGACCCCAGAACGTGCGGGAGGCAGGGACCAAGTCAGCCCTGCCCGTACTCTGATCCCTCTCCATGCCCGCTACTCCCAGGCACCCGGCCCACCTCCTCCCACCCTTGGGCACAGCCTCGAGGTCAGAGAGGCGCTTTTTGCCATGGCCATGGGGATGCAAGAGGCAGAAGTCCCTGGACACTCCGTCTGGCAGGCCCGGTCAGCGTAGGGCAGCCCCGAGACACTGAAGTCTGGACTCTCTTTCCCGTCTCTTCTGGTCCCTGAAACTGGGTGTGAGCCCCCCTGTGCGGAGTGGGATGGAGCTGAAGGAATTTCCCACTGCTAGGGGACGCCAGGCCAAATGGACTCAATCTTCCACAAGGTGGGGTGCAGAAAGGCACCCACAAACTCACAGGAGTGTCGGGAGGTTCTGCCCTGACCCCCAACCCACACCGGAGCAGGTGAAATCCCCTGGGAATGCTAAAAGGGGTTGCCCCACCCACCCACTGTGGCTGGCAGGACGTGGGCACCCACTCCTGGGACCTCATCTAAATTTAAGTGCTGGGGGCCTGAGCCACACTCCAGCAGGGAGGGGGTTTGCCTTGCATGTGGCCCACCCCAGTTAGATCCTGGCACCCCATATAGTCCCCTGAGCACCGCCAGGAGGAATTCCTGAGTGCAGAGCCAGAGAGTAAGCCCTGAGCATCACCAGGTGTAGTCCAAAACCAAAAAATAAAGAAATAAATAAAATAAACCTAAGAATCGGGGGCAGGAAAGGGGCTGAGCACAAGCTTTGCACCAAGAAGCCCCAGACTCCATCCCCAGCCCCACCTGGGCCCTGAGCACCCCAAGAGCCGAGTCTGGAGCTGCCTCAGAGCACAGTGGGGTCCCCAAACCCAAACCTCAGCACCTCCCAGGGCCCAGAGAACATCCCCCCTCTGGATTCACAGCTCCGGCGCATGGACTGGGGCCTGATTGATCACACCGTCCTTGCTCTGCCACTCGCCTGCCCGGGAGCCTGGACAAAAGCCTGCTATGTCCCGAGCATCACTTGCCAGTCCCGTGCAAACGAGTCTGGCATCTCCTGGTCCCCAGAGGACTCGGGCGGAGTGGGGAGCACGGAGCCTGGCACAGGCTGAGACCTGATCCTGGGGACGAGAATCAGCTCAGGATGAGGCGCCGGCTTCATGGCAGGAGGCTCCTGGGTTCCCGGGGATGCTGAAGATGGGCCAGGGGTACTGCCTGCCCATAGCCCCCCACGAGCCTAATCAGAGGAACCAGGATATTTCCTCCAACCAGACGCTGAGCCTTCCTGGGTCCGACCTGCACCTCCCTCCTCTGTTCCCAGTATCTCAAATAAACTTTCACTGATGCTCAGGGATAACCTGGGGATATGCTCAGGAGAGAAAAAAAAGTGCCTGGGGGTGAGGTTTGGGGTGATGGGAGGGAAACTGGGGACACTGGTGCTGGGAAATGTGCACTGGAGGAGGGAGGGGTGTTGGACACTGTATGACCGAAACCTAACCATGAACAGCTTTGTAAGGGTCTATCTCACAGTGATTCAATTTAAAAAAAAAATGGGGCTGGAGCAATAGCACAGCGGGTAGGGCGTTTGCCTTGCACGGGGCCGACCCAGGATCGATTCCCAACATCCCATATGGTCCCCTGAGCACCGCTAGGGGTAATTCCTGAGTGCAGAGCCAAGAGAAACCCCTGAGCACAGCCAGGTGTGACCCAAAAAGGAAAAAAAAAATCTAAAGACAACTGTAGGAGCAGCAGGGCCCTAAGCCAAATGCATCCCGCATCTCAATACCCTCCTCATTTTCCAGATGAGAAAACTGAGCTCATGGGGTTAGACAGCCACGCAGCGGAGTGGAGGTGTCCAAAGCACAAAGAGGTGCCCGTCTCTCCTCCCTGCCCTGTGAACACTCAAGTACCTGCTTCTTTGGTCCTTCTCACCCGGATCAGACTCTCTCCGAGGTGCCGTGGTGCGAACACCAGCACCTGCCAACTGCGAACACGTTTTCCCATCTCCCCAAACAATTTCAGGTGGAGAAGAGCGGGTAATGCAAATATTGACCCCCCCCCCAGGAGATGGGGCTTCAGCAGAGATGGTCCAGCCACACCTCAGGGCTCACTGCTGCACAAGTGACCCACCAAGAGGCCTCTGTGAGACAGAGGCTCACACCTGAAGGTCCCCAGTCATGGTGACTGCAGACCCTGAGGCAGCCAGTCTGAGCAGCACCACTCAGCGGCACTGAACACGGAGAGAGGGAGGCGCTGAGGCAGGAGAGAAAGGTTTGGGGGTCTGCCAGGGTTTCCTCTGCCAGAAGAGTCCTGCCTTCCCCCACCAAAACACACACACACACACACACACACACACACACACACATAACAGAAAAGTCATCTGCACTTCGATGTTCATTGCAGCACTATTCACAACAGCCAGAACCTGGAAACAACTCAAGGGACCGAGAACAGACAACTGGATAAAGAAAGTATGGTACATCTACACAATGGAATACTACGCAGCTGTTAGGAAGATGAAGTCATGAAATTTGCTTATAAATGGACCGACATGGAGAGTAGCATGTTGAGTGAAGTGAGTCAGGAGGAGAGGGACAGGTATAGAATGACTGCATCCATTTGTGGGATATAAAAAATACACACATATATGTATGTATTTATATATATGTATACATATATATATATATATATATATATATCGCTGTAGCACTGTCCTCCCGTTGTTCATTGATTTGCTCGAGCGGACCCAGTAATGTCTCCATTGTGAGACTTGTTACTGTGTTTGGCATATCGAATACGTCACGGGGAGCTTGCCAGGCTTTGCCGTGTGGGCGAGATACTCTTGGTAGCTTGCCGGGCTCTCCAAGGGGGGGTGAAGGAATCGAACCTGGGTTGGCTGGGTCGGCCACATGCAAGGCAAACGCCCTACTCGCTGTGCTATGGCTCCAGCCTATATATATATATATATATATATACATATATATGTATATATATATATAGAGAGAGAGAGAGAGGAAAGAGAGAGAGAGAAAGTGTATGAAACTAACAGGGGCCAGGAAGGCAGGTGAATGGTTGGAAGCTTGCCACAAGAGTGTGAAGGGTAAAGGGCACAGGTCAGGGGATAGACCTGACAACCTTTCATTATCAGTATTGCAAACCATAAGGCCCCGAAGGGGGGAGAGAGAGAGAGAGAGAGAGAGAGAGAGAGAGAACAAAAGTGCCTGCCTGCCATAGTGGCAGGGGGTGGGCAGGGGAAAGTGGAACCATTGGTGGAGGGAAAAGTGCACTGGTGAAGGGACGGGGGTTGGAACATGATATGACTGAAATCCAATCTTGAACAACTTTGTATATCACTGTGATTCAATTAAAAAAAATAAATGGGAAAAAACAAAATCAAGAAATAAAAAAAAAAGTCCCGCCCCCACACCAGGCTCCACTCGAAGGCCTCACAGAGACCCCAGCTCCTGGTCACCATGACCCAGACCAGGCATGGACAGGAAACCCAGGCAAAGGATGGGCGTGCTTGAACATGCTGAGGCCGGCGTGTACCACCGGTGGCTCACACGGGAATGCGGTCTGCTCAGCACGCAGCCCAGCGGCCCAGGCATCGGCTGTGAGTGCGGGGCCGGCCGCTATTAGCACAGACGGCAGCTGGCACTCTTTCGCATGATGAGCTGTGGCGGGAAGGAGGCCAAGACTCAGAGAGGCGCGCAGCCAAGCTCTTCGGACGAGGGGGAGACAGGAAATAAGAGGGACCATCACACATGACATCACTTGCGCCCCCTCGGGACCCAGCTTCCCAGACATGCTTGCCAGCACACGGGGGTGTGTGTTTGTTTTGCTCGAGTGAGCTGGAGACGAGCTTTCGTGGCTTATCGTGGAAGGCCACAGCATACCTGATCACAGTCACCCTGCTGGAATCCAAACCCAAAATGACACGGGGACCAAGGGAAAATGCCAAGCGGCAGGACGCAGCTCAATTGGCGAACAGATTTAGTGCCTGGCGGGGCGCTGGGCTTTGAGAGAAGCTTCACTGCAAGTCTCTGTGGGAGCGGCTTCCCGCCAGCTCTCAGAAGATGTGATACAAGAAAAGACCCAACTCATCAAGGTGAGGCTTTGTCCTGGGAGCACCAGGGCAGGGGGCTCAAGGGAGGAGCGCGTGCGATAGGAAACGCAGCCCTTTACAATCTCTCTAACCGGGGCTCAGACTTTGGACTAGAAAAGCTCGAGTCAGAATCGCCCAAGAAATGCTGAGAAACAGTCCAAGCACTGAGACACTTGCCTTGCACACAGCCACCATACGGTCCCCTGAACCCCGGCAGAAATGGTCCCTGAGTACATAGTCAGGAGTGGGCCCTGAGCACTGCCAGATAAAGACCCAAAACAAAAGAAAAAGAAAAGAAAGGAATAGCAGAGAGGATGGCGAGGGATACATCTCAGCAATAAGTAGGGTCCTTGTATGCGTCAGACCTGAGCTCACGCGTCTGCAGAGCTTGAAGTATTCCAAGAAAAACTAAGAACTATAAGCACCTTTTAAAAAATGGTTGCTCAAAACGGGAGACTAATACACAGGACTGGCTGAGATTAGTACCAGGAATTTTGCTCCATAACTTGAAGGCCAGCCACACGTGCTAGGTGAAAAGGAAGCTCAGATAGAGAAGAGAGCACCAAATAAAAGGTGTTGTGAGGACCCTCCCAGGGTGGGAGAAGCATGCTGAAAGTAATCTATAGACCAAACATGATTGCCACTCAAGGCCTCTCTTGCAAAACACAGTACCCAAAAGAAGAGAGAGAGAACAAGGTGGAATGCCCTGTCACAGAGGCAGGTGGGAAGGGGGGATGGGGGGTGGGAGGGATGCTGGGACCCGTGGTGGTGGAGGATGGGCGCTGGTGGAGGGATGGGTACTTGATCATTGTATAACTGAAACCCAAGCACAAAAATTTATAAGTCTATAACTGTACCTCATGGAGTTTCACTAATAAAAATAAATAAATAAAAAGAAAAACTGAAAAAAAATTTTTTTTTAATTTTAAAAAATCTAAAAAAAAATAAAAAAGAGACTTAGCATCCAAAGGACTGTTCAGGGTCTTTGATCTAGAAATGTGCTCCGGGGTCAGAGAGCACAGGGGGTGGCACTTGCCATGGAAGACCCGTGGAAGACCCTGGTCCACTCCCAGAGCACGGCCAGCTGGACACTGGCAGCGATAGCTCAAGCCTCACAGGTGCTTGTACTGGGCCAACCTCAGGAGAAACAGGAAGGGACGCTCACGGCATTGCCCACAGGGGACCACAGCATCCTGGTTCTCAAGGCACCCGTTAGTCTCTCCCCACACTGGTCTCCACGGCATGTGTGTGAAATGCAGGTGCAGAAGGGAACTGAGGCAGGCTCAGCCCTGCAGAGGCTCACAGCGTGGCTCAGGACCCCAGTTCCCCAAAACTCTGTTCCCTGACCCCCCCTATCCCGACTCCTATCCCTTGACCCCTGATTTCCCCATATCCTGACCCCATGCCCTAACCCCCATCCCAGGCACTGGAAATTGAAGAAGTTCCAGCTCTCACTAAAGACACCAAAGGCTGGGGCTGGCGTGATAGTACAGCAGGGAGTGCGTTTGCCTTGCACGCAGCCGACCCGGGTTCGATTTCCAGCATCCCATATGGTCCTCTGAGAACCACCAGGAATAATTCCTGAGTGCAGAACCAGCAGGAACCCCTGAGCATCGCTGGGTGTGACCCAAAAAAAGCAAGAAAAAGAAAAAGAAAAAAAAAAAGACACCAAAGGCATATTCTAACCAGGTAGGTACCTTTGGCCACTTCCTGGACCCAAAGCAAAGTCCTGTTTAGTCGAAGTTTTTGGTGGTTCTGTATCATCCTCAGGCACCACCGACCCTGCACAGGTTGTTTCGGAATCCCATATGGAAGCAGCCACTGGGAACGCCCCCGAGCACCTGAATCCCCAGGGCAGGGTACCCACAGCTACCACTGGCCTCCAGGTGCCAGGAGGAAATCAGCAACACTTGCGTCTAATGACACCAGAGAGGTGTAGGACAAGCGTCAGCTGCAGAATTAGCATTTCTGATAAAAGAATGTAAACATGTGGAAGGCAGCTAATAACAGGCTCACACCAGCATGGCACTCGGTCAATATTAACTCTGCTGCCTTCCATGTTGGAGGTTCCGATCTGTATTTGTTTATTGGTGGGAGGAATTGTGGTTTTTTTGGAGGTCACGGCCGGGGGGTACAAAGGGTTATTTCCAGCTGGGTGCCTGGGGGGTGCTCACGGCAGAGGCTCAGTGCTCAGGGAGCACTCCCAGCGGTGCTGAGGAACCATATGGTATGCCAAGGGTGGAATGGGGATCTGCCTGGTGAAAGGTAAGCACCTAACTCCTTCTTTCTCTCTCTCTCTCTCTCTCGCTCTCTCTCTCTCTCTGCCCCCCTCCCCTATTTTCAACTTTTAAAGCAAAGGGTTCCAAAAGAGTAAAGTAAAGGGACTGTGCCTGCCACAGAGGCAGGGGGTGGGAAGAGGTGGGGGTTGGGGGGAGGGTTACGAGGAGCATTGGTGGTGGAGAATGAGCACTGGTGGAGGGATGGGTACTCGATCATTGTTTGACTGAAACACAGTCATCAAAGTTTGTTAAGTCTGTAACTATTTCACAGTGGTTCATTAAAATAAAATAAAATAAAGCAGAGGGTTAAAAAAAATAAAAGTTCTGGGGCAGAAACGATAGCCCAGCAGGTAGGATGTTTGCCTTGCATGTGGCCGACCTGAGTTTGATCCCTGGCACCCCATGTGGCCCCCCTGAGCCCAGCAGGAAAGATTCCTCAGCCCTGAGCCAGGAGTATGCCTTGAGCACCGCTGGGTACGGCCCAAAAACAGAACCAAAAAAAAAAAAAAGCTTTAAAGATGCAAAAATAGGGGACAGAGGAATACTTCAATGGGTAAGGTGCCAGCCTTGCATACAGACAACCCAGGTTTGATCCCTGGCACCCCGTGTGGTGAGAGCCAGCCCTGAGCGCCACCAGAAGTGATTTCTGGACACGGGAGCTAATAAATAAATTAATCCCCGAGCACAGCTGGTATGACCCCAAAACAAAATAAAGAATGCAAAAAATCACAACGATCTTGAAGCGGCTATTAATGGCTTTAAAATATCATCACCGGGGCTGGAGCAATAGCACAGTGAGTAGGGCGTTTGCCTTGCACGCAGCCAACATGGCCAACACAGGTTCAATTCCCAGCATCCCATATGGTCCCCCGAGCACCGCCAGGAGCAATTCCTGAGTGCATGAGCCAGGAGTAACCCCTGAGCATTGCCGGGTGTGACACAAAAAGCAAAAAAAAAAAAAATCATCACTGTCATCATCATCATTTTCAAGAAAGTGAAAGAATGCACTGTGTCCTCCAGAGAAAGAGGGGCCCTTCTAAACCCACACTCAGAACTACATGACCCAGTACTCTGTAACCGCAAACCAGGAGATGAATCGAAGTCTCCGTTCACTCCGAATGCCACGGGCCGCATTTCACTGTCTGGCCGTCAGATGTGGGCCAGGAATGTGGCTTCGTGGTCAAGCTCACGCTCTGGGAGCACGAGCCTGGATACGGTCCCTCCCGCTGCCAACACACACAGCCGCACACCCACATGAGAGTGCGCCAGTCTCGAACACTCACAGCGACTCTGCGAGCAGCAATGCTCCAGCACCCTCGGTTCAGCCCCACCCCCTTGGTCGCCCACACTGGGCCACGGGGCCAGTTGTGCACCGTGACAGCCATGAGGATGACGCACACCCGGGGCTTTGCTCATGAGAAATGCAGTGATGAGCTGACTAACCAACTCTCTCATTATGGATCCTGGACTCAACCGAAATGACTGGACGCCACAGAAATGACTGAGCGTAGGAAGCAGGTGGGCAGAGACCCCTGAGAGGCACCTGGATCAGGGACAGGCCCGGGGCCCCTCCACCTCTCCCAGCCCCAGGCTCCCGGACTGTCCACGGGGACTTAGGGGACTCTTCCCCGCCAACTCCCGGCTACTCCTTTCTTGCCTGTCCTCCTTTTCCTCACTTTTCTGCTCCCTGTCAGTTTCCTGCGACCCTTCCTCCCTCAAATAAGCCACTTAAATATTCCCATCAGAGTCCAGGACAAACGAAAGCAGGTCAGCAAGCTAATGAGTCTCAGGACCCCGCCAATGGAGTCACCCGAGAGATGCGGAACGGGACAGGAGATCATGAGCGCCCCTCCATCAAAGGAGGGGCAAGCCCAAGGCTCTCTAGGAAACAGCCTGGAAGTTTCTTACAACGTGAAACATACACTGAACATCTGACCCAGCAATCCCACTCCCAGATATTTACCCAAGGGAAATAAAACTTACGTTTGCACAAAAAGCTGTGCGTGAAATATTTATAGCGCCTCTATTTATAATCACCTCGAATTAGAAGCAACCCAAATGTCTTTCAGTTGGGGAACAGATCAACAAACAACAGCCTACCCAGCAGAAAGGGAAGGAAAGTGACAGATCTAAGGTGGAGGAATTCAAATGTTTGCTACTGAGCACTGAGCGAGAGTCTCTGCCTCAATTGGACGTGCTCTGGGGTAGGGAGATGGCACAGTGGGGAGAGCATCCCAGGAGATCCTCGAAGGGGGCTGGAGCAATAGCACAGCGGGAAGGGCGTTTGCCTTGCATGCGGCCGACCCGGGTTCGATTCCCAGAATCCCATATGGTCTCCCGAGCACCGCCAGGAATGATTCCTGAGTGCAAAGCCAGGAGTAACCCCTGAGTATCGCCAGGTGTGACCCAAAAAACAAAAAAGAAAAAGAAGATCCTCAAAGCACTGCCAGCAGTAATTTCGAAGTTCAGAGCACACACACACACACACACACACACACACACACACACACACACAGAGGCAATGAAGACAATACTCCCAGCTAAGACCCCAAGCCTGCTTCGGACCACTGGGCCCAGCCCATCAACCTATCAAGTTAATAAAGATGCGAGGAAGTTCCCAGGGGTCTGGCAGCCCACCCTATTCACAGGCTCATGAGCAAAGCTCTTTTACTCTTGAGAGAGGACACCCCACCTGTCACAGACCTTTGGGGGAGTCCATCAGATTCAGGGAGCCAACTGAGGGGGGGTGGGGGAGGGAGGTCATTCTCCTTCCATTTCAGAATCACGGCTTTAGCTTCTCCTCAGACTCCCTGGGATTCCAGGGCCCCCCTAATAAGAAAGTAGAGTACCCCATAAACCAAAGTGGCAGGAGTGAAGGAGCAGTCATCAAGAATTATGATGGTTAGGGGCTGGAGCAATAGCACAGCGCAGTAAGGTGTTTGCCTTGCACGCGGCCAACCCGGGTTCGATTCCCAGCATCCCATATGGTCCCCTGAGCACCGCCAGGAGTAACTCCTGAGTACAGAGCCAGGAGTAACCCTTGTGCATCGCCGTGTGTGACCCAAAAAGCAAAAAAAAAAAAATTATGATGGGAGGGGCCTGAGCAATAGTACAGCAGATAAGGTACTAGCCTTGCCCATGGCCGAACGGGGTTCGATCCGCAGCATCCCATGTGGTCCCCCGAGCACTGCCAGGAGTGATCACTGAGTGCAGAGTCAGGAGAAACCCTCAGCAACTGAGCACTGCCAGGTGTTACCCAAAAAAGCCAAAAAATAATTATATGGGAATTTTGAGGGGCTTGAAAAATGACCTCCCCAGGCACACCAGAAAACAAACAAAAGACTTAAATCACACAAATGGAGTAAAGACACGATCACCACGATCATTCTGTTGTTCGTCGATTGCCTCGAGCAGGCCCCAGTAACGTCTCCTTCGTCCTAGCCCTGAGATTTCCAAAAGTGCCACATTCAAGGCTCTTTCAGGGTTAGGAGAATAAGACCCATCATTGTTACTGGTATTTGGCATATTGGGTACGCCACGGGGAGTTTGCCAGACTCTGCCATGTGGGCAGGTTACATTCGGTAGCCTGCCAGGTTGTCCAAAATAAGAATGAGATAATAAGATGGAGTAAAAACAAAACTAAACAAAAATCCTATACCATCTCGCGCAAGGAGGGAGGAGACAACAGGTACCCATTCTGCGTAACTAATTCCTGGTCGGAGCTTGGCCGGCCCCAGCCCGGGGAGCCACCGCCTTCCCAGAGCCTGATGACAAGTCAGCGTGAATGGCAGTTTGGCATCCTTCTGTCCCGTCCTTGTTCCATCCTTGCTCTCTGGATTTCTCTGTTAGCGAGGAACAGGTATGTACGTAGGTCTTTCACAAAAGTAAAGGAGCTTAAGAAGCTTAGGGGAGCTGCCTGCCCTTACGGCCGGCCCAGGCAGGGAACATGGACTCCAGATGCCATTATATACACCAGGAAGGGTCGGGGCTGGGGCAGTCATCAGCCACTGGCCTAGCATGCAGCTTGGCCCAGGCTGCACCCCCAATCCTGCATATCGTTCCCTGAGCCCCAGCAGGAGCGAGCCCTGAGCACCTCCCACCCCTGCCCCATCCCGCCCCCATAAAAACAACGGCCAGAGAGATAGCTCCGTGGGATGAAGCACATCCTTGCCTCAGGAAGCCTGGGTCCAAATGGCCACCCCAAATGCTCCTGCCAGGAGTGGACCCCCTCCCCAAACACTGAGTCAGAAGCAGTCTCTGAGCACTGCTGGGTATGGTCCCCAAAGAAAACAACTTCCCAAACTCACAAAGGAGAGCTTGATGAAACAGAAGGAACTGTGGCTGCGGGGATGAAAGGACCAGCACACCCCAGCCCTTATCCCCTTAAGACTCTGAGACTCTCCGGCTGGAGCCTGCCAAGCCCAAGAGCCAGCCGTCCACTCTCCACAGTGCCGTGACCTGCGTCTGTGACGACACAGCTGCTGAGTGACGACCAGAGCAAGAAAAACGTGTGATGTAATGCTGCGGACGTGCTGTCTGCCGCCATGTACACGGGGACAAGGAGCCCGGACCACGTCAGGACATGGAGATGACCACGCTGACCCGGCCGCTGCAATTTCCGCTTCCTTGCAAACGAACCGTCTGGCCCAGATAACCTCTCCGCGGCCACCCCCTCTGCTTCCCAGATGACCGACAGTGTCCCCAAGGCACTGAGAAGGAAGACGGAGCCGCGCAGAGCACCAGCCCCGCAGCCCAAGATCAGATCATCCCCTCTGGCAGAGTCAGAAGACACCTGAAGAGCACGTAAGCGCTCACATACAAGCAAGCGTGCACATACTCATAGGCACCCGCATGCTCATTACACACAGACACACACATACATACATATAGGCACATACATACAGACACATACACACACAGAGACACACATGCATACACATGCACACAGAGACACACAAGCACATGTAGACACACACACACATGCACCCATAGATACACAGACACATGTACACATGCACAGACATACATATACACACAGGTACACACGCACATGCACACACATGCACATACACAGGCACACACATGCACACACATGCACACACAGACATGCACATATGTACACATACACACACAAACACACAAATGCACAAACGAGCATACACATAGACACACAGATACGTACACATGCATACACATATGCACACACACACGCACATACATGGACACGCACACGTGCACACGCACAGACACACACACATGTGCACAGGCAAGCAGACACTTTCTGGGGCAGAGAGCCCGGGGCAGGCGCCCTGGGTGCCCCCTCCCCCCCAACAGGCCTAACCCTGCAAGCAGAGACGCTGCATTCTTGGGAAATTGTGTCATTATTCCCAAGAAGTTCACTCCCAGCCCGGCCCCCACTGGGGCGCTAGGTTGCGCTGGGTCAGGCTTCCCAGAGCCTGGTGGACAGAGAACAGGACACGGCCCCCTTCCCGCCAAGCATCGCCAACTCCTGAGGGGTGTGAGGGCTAGGCCCAGGCTATGGGCACACCCAAGGGTGAAGCCCGGGGCACAGTCAGTCCCGGATGCATCAAACAGAGCAGCACGTGGGTGCCCCTGGTTTCTGGGTACAGACAGCTAGGACCTGTGGGCTACAGGCTCAGCTGGGCCGGGGGGCTTGTTTCCTGGTGCCAGGTTGGCCCGGAGACCCCCATGGCTGCTCAAACACCCCTTCCCCCGACTTTTCCTCAGCTCGAGGGGTTCCAACACTATTGCCTGCGTAGTGTCCAGACTGACCCAGTGGTCAGCTCGGACGCCTCGGCTCCTCTCCCCGGCAGGCTGGCTGTGATGACACTCAAAAGTCATGTGCTCAGGTTTGCCTTCTGTTTCAGGGGTGAAGGCAAGCACCCATCCCCTGCACTATCACTCCGACCTGAGACTGCCAGGAAGTATGACAGTGACAACTTCGAGGAAGAGTCGGCAGCCAGGCAGGCAGGAAGCTTTGGCTCTGCATCGGGTCCCATGGCCATGAGGAAGGGAGGTTCGGCCAGTAGCTCTCACTGCAAGCCAGCGGGCGCAGCAGGCAGTTCCGAGGATGCACTTGGAGAATGTGCAGACGAAGCTCAGAGAGTGGGCGCCTGCCTTGTGTGCAACCAACCCTGGTTCGATCCCTGGCCCCATTTCTCATTTTCTGAGGATGCCAGGAGTGATCCCTGAGTGCAGAGCTAGGAATAAACCCTGCGTGCTGCAAGATGTGACCCCAAAACAGAAAGAAGAAAGAAAAGTAACAGGGTCGGAGCATAAGTACAGCGGGTCAGGGCACTTGCTTTACATGCAGCTGACTCGGGTTCGATACCTGGCGTCCCACAGGATACGAGTCTGCCAGGAGTGATCCCTGAGGGCAGAGCCAGGAGTAAACGCTGAGCACAGCTGGGTGTGGCCCAAAAAAAGCCAAAAGGAAAAGAAAGAAAAGAATCACTGGCAGTCTCTGCCGTGGCGTAAACAACCACGCTCTGCTGCTGGCCCAGCGTAAGATTCGGCCTTTGGGGCCAGAAGACAGTACAGCAGGGAGGACGTTCGCCTTGCAAGCGACCAATCTGGGCTTGACCCCCGGTGTCCCGTGTGGTCCCCCAAGCCCACCAGCCATGGTTCCTGAGTAAAGAGTCAGGAGTCAGCCCTGAGCACTGCTGGGTGTAGACGGAAAACAGGAAGGAAAAAAAACAACAAAAAAAGGAAGAAGCAGCAGTCTTAAAGATCTGTCAGGGGAGGGGAGGGAAGGCAGCAGGCACTAGCTCAGGGAGGGCGTTTGCCTTGCATGCATCTGACCTGGGTTCACCTCCGGGCACCCCCTGTGATCCCCCATGCATCGCCAGGAGCAATTCGTGACTGCAAGCCATGAGCAGCCCCTGAGAAGCGTCAGGCATGACCCCCAAACCAAACAAACAAGCAAAAACATCTTTCAGGGGACTTGGAAAGGCCATGCAGGGGTCAAGGCGCCTGTCCTGCCTGCAGCCGAAGCCCACCACTGGCCCACCAAAACCAAACAACAGCAGCAAAAACAAAAAAGATCTCTGGGGCAGAGCCTGCATCTCGTTTGAACATGGATTAAATCAGGGGGCTCAGGGCCCCTCGTTCCTTGAGGACATGCTGTTGAACATCCGGCATTCCTCGGAGATAACGAACTGTGCAAGCCGGGATCCCAAGTTTTCAATTTTGGGGTGAGCCGCGTGCTGTTGTCGTTTCTTCATGTCCAAGGGGAGGAAAGAATGCAGACAGTCGTCACCAAAAGCACACACAAAACCAGAAACATTTGCACCACGACGCACGAGGTCAAGAACATCGGGGCAAATCCGCAGTCGTGCCGCGGGCACAGGGGAGCATCACCGGGCAGAGACCCCTGCGGGAGCTCAGGGAGACGCCCCCCAACGAGACAGTCCCCGCTCCCCAGGGGGGTGTTCTGTAAGAACCGCATCCGTCTGAGCGGCATGGGGGACAGCGGGGCCTGGGAAGTGGAGAGACATGCTCCGTTACAAATCCTCTGGCCTGAGCACAGACATGAGTTGGCCCAGACAGACTCACGCCCAGCCAAGACCGGCTGGCTCTGACTTCATTTCCAAGACGCTGCCTTGGGAAGACGCACGGAGCCGAGGCCGCCGTCTGGCCCTGCCCAACCCCTTCCTGGGCCCCGGGGCCACTGTAGAGGGCAGGAGAAGGTTGATGGAGGTCCCCCCCGCCAGGTCCCCAGCCCTCTCTGGACCACAGCTCAGCCCCTTCTCTTCTCAGAGCCCGTCCGTTTCTGCATCTGGGAAAGAGATGGTTGTCCAGGCTTGCAGTGAGAGGTCATGCATGGGTTAAGTGCCAGCCTTGCCCCTCACCCTGGAGCTCGGAAGACCTCGTATTTTCTTCTAAGGAAATCTTTTTTTGATCATTTTTAGCAGATCAATCATAACAAGCAACACAAGATCAATCATTTAGGGCTTGCTCTTGGGGCAGGCTTGGGTGGTGGCTGGGAAAATTGGAAATAATGGTGGTGGGAAGGTGTCATGGTGGTGGAATTGGTGTTGGAATATTGAATGTAATAAATCATTATGAACATCTTTATAAAAATAAAATATCAAAAAATTCTTTTAATTCAAAAAATCATTTAAAAAAAATTTTTTAAGGTTCTTGCCTTGCACACAGCCGGCCCAGATTTGATTGCCAGCACTGCACACAGTTCCCAAAGACTGCCAGGAGTGAGCCCTGAGCATGGCTGCATGTGGCCCCCAAATCAAAACTAACATCGAGATGTGCTGGCCCAGCCCAGAGAGGTACGTGTTCAGCTGCCAGGAGCTGACCTTCCAGGAGAGAGGCCCCAAGAACTGGCCACTGCAGGCAGGGGGCCTTCCTGTCTCTGTGCCATTCTACTCCTCACCTGCCCAGAGGTCCCACCGGGCAGAAGGCAGAGCACCACAGCGGGGAGCACAGCGTGGGGAGCACGGCATGGGCAGAGCCGCTCTGGAAGGCAAACGTTGATGCTTATCAACTGCCGCCTGGTAGCGTGTCCAGGAAAAGACCTTGTACAAAGACGCAACGGAAAGTGACCCACAACTCACCTGAACTGGGCAGTCAAAATTCTAAATGTTAGGGACCAGAACAAGAGGACAGTGGGCAGGGCAGCTGCCCGGCATGCGAACAACCCAGGTTCCATCCCCAGCATCCCACAGGGTCTCCTGCACCTGCCAGGAGTCATCCCCGAGTGCTGAGCCTGAAGAAAGCTTTGAGCATCTCTGAGTGAGGCCCAAGAAACCAAACAACAACAAAAATTATAAGCTTTAGAGTTGGGGAGATAGTTGGGAGTTGGGGGCACTGCCTCGTATGCGGTTGACCCCAGTTCAACTGCACCCAACACCGATAATCCCCTAGGTACCACAGGAGGGTTCCCTGAGCACAGAGACAGGAGTAAGCTGAGCACTGCTGCATGTGGCCTCAAACCCCATCCGAAAAACAAAAAGATCTACCTGTTGGGCCAGAGAGATGGCTCAAAGCGCCGGTGTAGGCTCTGCCCACCTGGCAACCCCTGCCACACACACACACACACACACACACACACATACCAGCACTCCAGGAGCCCTTGAGTACCAACAGGTGTGACCCCCAACCAGAAACAAACCAAATCCAAAGGGATTCACGTGAAATTTCTCTCTGTGCATCTGTTACAGGACAGACAGACACCCGTGATACGGGCTTGACAGAACGGGAGTACAGAGTGACCCCAGCCATTAGCATCAGCTCCATGCTGCAGAAAAGGAAGCCGAGCCGGGAATGAGCTCCCCCCAGGTCGGGGGGCAGCAGATGGCAAATGCTGTAGGTGGGCCAGATGGTCTGTGTCCCGGCACGCTGGGGCAACAGCGGGAAAACGGCCGCACACAACAGGTAAACAAAAGAGCCTGGCAAAGTCCCAGCAATACTTGATTCGGGGCCCTGAAATTTTTTTTGCTTTTTGGGTCACACCCGGCGATGCACAGGGGTTACTCCTGGTTCACGAACTCAGGAATTACTCCTGGCGGTGCTCAGGGGACCATACGGGATGCTGGGAATCGAACCTGGGTTGGCTGAGTGCAAGGCAAACCCCCTACCCGCTATGCTATGGCTCCAGCCCCATGGGGCCCTGAATTTTGACGCTCCCATATTTCACATATCAGGAAACATCTTTTCTTTTTTCTTGTCTTTTTGAGTCACACCCTGCGCGGCTAAGGGTTTATTCCTGGCTCTGTACTCAGGAATTACTCCTGGCGGTGCTCAGAGTACCATACGGGAAACCAGGGATTGAACCCGGGTCAGGTCAGCAGTGTGCAAGGCAGATACCCTATCTGCTGTACTATGCTTTGGTCCTCCCCACCAACTCCCTTTAACCTTTTCAAAACAAGGAAACTAGACGCTAGAGAGATAGTACAGCAGACAGAATGCTTACCTTGCATGCAACCAACCTGGGTTCAATCCTTGGCACCCCATAGGGTCCCCTGAGCAGAGCATTGCCAGGAGTGATTCCTGAGTGCAGAACCTGCAGTAACCCCTAAGCACTGCTGGGTGTGCCCCCACCCAGAAATAATCAAAATAAGAAAAGTACTCTTGGCTTTTCTTTATCTTTTGGATAAGAAAAGTATCCAAAACAAGGAAAAGGGCAGATTTGGACTGACCTAGGTCAGCCACAGCTGGTGAGTTTCTGTTTCAAAGCAGGCAACCTAGCTCCTAAAGGCGCTTTGGTAATCTCATTTGATCATGACTTCATTTAATAACGAAAAGAGAGCAGGTATAGAGTACAGAGCTGGGCAAAAATACATTTGTACACATGGACACAGAAGCAGATTTGGATATGCTAAGTGAAAAAAAAAGAGAGAGTTGTACATCAGTGTACAAATTCTGACCTTCCGTGTGGTTTTTGGGGTTTTTTGTTTGTTTTTGTTTTTGGGCCACATCCGGCTGTGCTCAGGGCTTACTCCTGGCTCTGCACTCAGGGATCCCTGCTGGCAGTGCTCGGGGGACCGTATGCGATGCCAGGGATGGAACCTCGGACACAGTGTTTAAGGCAAGCACCCTACGTGCTACACTATTGCTCTGGCCTCTCTCTGTGTATCCAACTGAGGGGCTTTTTTTCCCTCTGGAGAAGCTCGTGTTCTCTCCTGAACTTATATCTCTCTTTTCTCTCCTCTCAGACTTCTGTAACTGTAGCACCGAGGCACTGTCCTCCCATTGTTCGATTCCTTCAAGCAGGCACCAGTAACATCTCCATTGTGAGACTTGGTACTGTTTTTGGCATAGCGAATAACCAAGGGGAGCTTGCCAGGCTCTGCTGTTCAGGCAAGATACTCTCAGTAGTGCTGAGGAATCGAACCCGGGTCAACCATGTGCAAGGCAACCACCCTACCCGCTGTGCTATGGCTCCAACCCTACTGTAACTAATTTCTTTACATAAAGTAAAGTAAGTAAAGGCCCTCCCGTTGATCGTCGATTTGCTCGAGCGGGCCCAGTAACGTCTCCATTGGAGACTTTGTTGTTACTGTGTCTGGCATACCGAATACGTCACGGGGAGCTTGCCAGGCCCTGCCGTGCGGGCGAGATACTCTCGGTAGCTTGCCGGGCTCTCCGAGAGGGGCGGAGGAATCGAACTCGGGTCGGCCATGTTGGCTGCGTGCAAGGCAAACGCCCTACCGCTGTGCTATTGCTCCAGCCCTAGTTTCTTTACATAAAAAAAACTATTTTGTTTGGCTAGAACAACAACAAAAAATACAAGAGGGGATAGAGGGTGAGCTGGGAGATAACAGAGCAGGTAGGGTGCTCGCCACGCACACCACCACCGGAGCTATCCCAGCACCCACTGCGTAGCTGCGTATGATTCCACAAGCCCGTCCCAGAGCGGTCCCTGAGCTCGGAGCAAGAGTAAGCTTGAGCAGTACCAGTGTGGCCTCGACACAAAACAAAATACAACTAGGGACTGGGGAGATGGCTCATGGGGTTGGAGTACATGGTCGGAGACTGGGGTTCGATCCCCAGCACTGCATGAACCCCCCAGCACTGAGCCAGGAGTGATCCCTAAGGACACCAGGTGTGTCTCCAAAATTAAAAAGACAAAAAAATGGTGTCCATGTATATAGGTGTGTGCGTGTGTGTGTGTCTGCTCTGTGTGTGTGTGTATGTGTGTGTATTCACTTGCTCATGTATATACCATCAGAATGGGGTCTCAAAAGAACAGGAAGCGTGAAGAGGTCAGAAGGGCAGGACAGGCAAAGGAAGTTTTGAGCTTTCCTGCCCCCATGCTGCTCTATAATCGGAACCTTTCGCAGCCCCAATGCATCCTTTATACTAACAGAAGAAAACGCGGAGGTCCAAGTTACAAGATCCTACTTGCCAACTTACTTTGAACTCTCAGAGTTTCCATGTACTCCTGATCTAAACAAACGCTGGCTGCAATTAATTATGGCTGGACCAAGACATTCTTTCCAGAGGGGAAAGCAAACAAGCAAACAAAGGTGCCTACTCTATAGTAAGTCAACACCAGGACATCTCCCGACCAGGACTTGATTTTCTTGTCATCGCATCTGCATACAACCTAACCTTCTCTAGACAACAGTGCCCTGCAGGCTAAGGATGTCACTTGTAAACAGCCTTCAAGGCCCTCCTCTGGCGAGTGATATTCCGGGCAGAGCGCTGGGCTGGCATAAACTTTCATGTATGAAGTTATTTTGAGTCACTCGACGGGGCGCGTGCGCACACAACGGGTGGGGGATACGAGATTTCCTTCCATGGCCATGCCTGAATCCAGCCCCGGTCATCCGTTCCTCCGGATGCTTCCCACACTCGCATTTTTTGTGTGTTTGTTTTACAGGAAAGAGCACATTCCCTCTCCTCCAGCCAGGTTTACCAGTTTCCATTGCTCTGATTAAAGTGGATGCCTCTCCAGGGGAATGCTCTTGGGGTATCTGCCTTTCTCAGGCATGGGTAAGGACAGGCCCGGCGCAGAGGCCCAGAAAGGGCCTGCAAGCCCACACAGCAGACTGGCCGGGCCGCTCACCTCTTCATGGTCCCCACAAACACAAGGCTCCCACATTCACCTCCATCATGCCGCGCCTCATTCTCAGCCGCTGCAGACACCAGCCTGGCCCCGAGATTCCCCGGCGGAGGCGGCAGCTGGCCAGAGAGGTCTCCATGGTGAACAACAGGCGCAAGAAGGCGGCTCCTTCTCAAGCAACCTTTCTGGCCCAGATGTGCGGGTCTGCTGTTGGCCAAACAATGAGTGTTTTCAATCCCACCCCACACCTGGTTGGGAGGGTACCAAGGAGCTTTATACCGGAACTAGAGGCTGGAGCGATAGCACCGCGAGCGGGTAGGGTGTTTGCCTTGCACGCGGCCGACCCGAGTTCGATTCCCAGCATCCCATATGGTCCCCTGAGCACTGCCAGGAGTAATTCCTGAGTGCATGAGCCAGGAATAACCCCTGTGCATCGCCAGGTATGACCCAAAAAAAAAAAGCAAAATAAATAAATAATAAACCTCAACTAGCTAGGCCCGTGATGCCAGGTACGTGACCTAAGTTTCTGGGCTGCTTAAGCAGTGAGATAAAACCACAGCGGGGGTCAGACAGATGGGGAGCTTGAACCCGGTCACCTTGGGGTGGTTCTCCATGATAGACACTCTCCACGGATGAATGTGTGATGCAGCTTTAGTGGCCCATGTAGAAAGGCCAACTGTGACTCCTGGCCTTTGTGAGGAGCTCAGTGGTATGCTTCCTGAATGTCCCCCAAGACGCTAGAGACCAAAACGCCCCACTTGGGACCCAGGCGATATTAAGGCATGCAAAGCACTTGCCTTGCACACAACCTACCCGGGTTCAATTCCCGGCACCACATACATTCCCCCAGGAGTGATTCCTGAGTGCAGAGTCAGGAGGGAGCCCTGAGCACTGCCGGGTGTGATCCAAACACCCCCTCGCCACCCCAAATGCCCTGTTGGCGGGGGAAGAAGGAAAGTGTGTGTGTGTGTGTGTGTGTGTGTGATGAAAATAAGTAACCTGATGATTGGGCCTCTTCGTCGATTCGGAGCATCTTTCTATTTCTTGGGTAGACACAGGATACCTATGGCATGGGCAGCCTCCTCCTGAGGCTGGGTTATTTCCTTAGCATAAGGCCCTGACACTGTGGCATGTGGTCAAGTATTAATAGCCAGGTGTATGTTTGGACTAGAGTCTCTGCACCATTCATCTATTCTAGAACATTCCATCTCTCGGCTAATGCACTACTGCTACCATCAACATTGGGTATAAGGACACAGATACCGCTTTGAGATCCTGCCCAGGACTGCGATCCCCCAGGTCACAGGGCAATCCTAGTTGTAGAGTTCTAAAGAACCCCAATCCCGTTTTTCCAGCCAACCGCGTTACCAGTATGCTCATTGTTCATTGATTGGCGTATCGAATACACCAAGGGGAGCTTGCCAGAGGGGAAAGCAAACAAGCAAACAAAGGTGCCTACCTGAGTTCGATTCCCAGCATCCCATATGGTCCCCCGAGCACTGGGGTTTTACTGGTTTTATCTTCCCATTCACAGTACAGAAGTCTTTCCTCTCCCACACCTTGCCAGTGGCTGTGACCGTTGTTTTCTGGTGCCAGCCATGCGAAACAGTGTGAGGTGACGCGTGATTTGCATCTGCATTTCCCTGATGGTCACTGAGGCTGACCTCTGCCACAGTCACTGGGTGTGTATCTTCATTGGGGAAAAAAAGGACTTTCCAAGTCCTTCGTTATATAATCAGCGTCTCTTGGGAAGCAGAGCATAATTGTTGGTTTTTGTCTTTTTGGTACTGAGTCTAGGAAATCCTTCACCAGCCGGCACCACATACGTTCTACATACTAGTTTTGGTCATTAGCCCCGGGGGCAGGTATGCAGTTTGCAACTCTACAAGTTTCTTTACAGCAGCGTCTTCTGATCTTCTCCCGGGCGAGCAAGCGAAAGCCCAGAAACCAGATATGAGCTGACACCCGTTTTATAAATAAAGCTTTATTGAGACACTGTCTGGTCCACGGGTTCAGGGACAGGCTGTGGGCGGCTTCCAAGCTGCCATGTAGAGTCTGGGAGTTACAAGAGAGACCACATGACTCACGGCCTAAAATATTTACTATCTGCTCTTGACAGGAAAAGTTTGCTAACCCTGGTTTATAGGATCGAAGCTTAGGAGCAGACGTCTATTTTGGCTCCAATCAGAAGGTGACCGGAGGACAATTCTGGGTCAGATTGTTCTCCTTAAAACATGGTGACATTTCTCCGTGCAAACAAATTTCAAGGCCAGGCTCCGGCCACCCAGGCCTGTGAGTTACGGCTGGGGACAGGCCGGCTGGTCTGGTCTCCTTGCTTCCCTCTTCACCCCGTCCTCCCCTCCCCCTTCCTCCCTTCCTCTTCTTCTCATCCCTCTTTCCAGGCGACCTCTGCCCCCAACTTCCCTCCAGCTTCAGTCACAGTTCAGGGAAGTGATGACAAGTCCCAAAAGAAGTCTCCCACGACACTGCAGCTGGTTCTCATTGTTCTGCGCTCGCTAGAGAGCTGCAAGGGGCCAGAGGAGTACGGGGAGACCAGCAGAATGTACCCCAAAGCCCCAGTGGATCCCCAGGTCCATAAATCTGCAGCAGGTCTCGACCCCGAGCCCGAGGCCCTGAGTTCTTGTGTCTATTGAGGTTGTTTAGACACATGGCAGCCTCTCTCCTGCCACTCAGGGGGGCTCTGAGCCCTACAGCTGTGATTCTTCTCAGGTCTACTCCCTCCATTTAAGAGCCGACTGTTTCTCACGTTCCTGCGTCACCTTTTTTGTGTGGAAGGGGGTTGCTGAGGCCCCATGCAATGGCATTTGGATCTACTCCCAGATCTGTGCACCCCGCAGTGCTCCGGGACCAGGTAGGGCCAGGAACCAAACAGGGGTCGGCCGCATGCAAGGCAAGTGCCTAATCCCCTGCACCTGCCTCGCCAGTCTTTTTACCTTAACAGCTTTATCGTTAGGGAGCTGGGAAGCCTTTACCTGGGCTGCCCCCCGCCCACTCGGCCTTCGAACCCCAAAGATAGCTGCCAGGTATCCAGGCAAAGCTGGTACACACGGCCAGGGTGGCCCAACAGGGGGCCACAGGCAGGCCTGGCCATACTCAGACCGTCTCGGACAGCCAGCCGGGTGCCCCAGGATGAGCAGTCTGGCACTGGCCCTCAGCGGGGTCCTCGCAGGCTGGGGGCACTTTGCTGGAACGGTCCCTGCCCCTTCCTGCTGCTGCCAGCCCTCGACCCAACAGCACACTGGGCCGCCTCTCAACCCTGCAGCCCTGCAGATGATGACTGTGTCGTGATAGGCTGAGCCTTGGGGGGGCCCGGTTCGAGATCAAGGCAGAGACCAGGTGTGACCAGCAAGGCCAAAGTCTGATCAGGGGCCCAGAGCACCCCCTCCACCCACCCACCCACCGGGGTCGCTCTGGGCCAGGGTGGATGGATTTCCAGGTGCACCCTGGGCCCTGGCCCCTCGGCCAGTGTTCACTCTCCACCTCCCTCCCCGGCTATGCCAGCCTTGTGGCCAGGGACGCTAGTGGTCGGCCAAGCAGATGGCCCTCAGAGAAAGGCCGTGGCAGGAAAAGCAGCGTGGCCACGGGGCTGGAGCCTCACTGGACCTGCCATGGGGTGCGGACAGGGCCAGGAAGAAAGGGGCCAATAGTCACCTGTCCCCAGGCCTGGGACGGCAGAGCCCAAGCTTCGGTCCCAGTGGCCACCCCACAGTCCAATCACTATGGTGGGAGTGGACGGGAGCAGAGATTCTTTCAATTACTTGGGGGGTGTTGGGGGGGCCACAGCCAACAGTGCCCAGGTGTACTCTTGGCTCTGCACTCAGGGGCCTTGCCTGGTGGGGTTCTGGGGCCACACGGGGCACGTGCCCACCCGCTGTTCTATGGCTCGGCCGTTACACGAGGTCATTGGTTCTTTTCATCTGTTTTCTTTTTTAATTAACAATTTCATTGTCTTGACTCTGACTCTAAATTTTATTCTTATGAGAGTTTAATGACATTTTGTAAAATATAGACAGGAGATGAGAAACATTTACAGATACTTAACCCGACATAAATCCTGGATGTAAAAAAATTAAGTTATGAAAATTGTTTCTAGCTATCAAGTGACAAAATGTAAAACCTAATTGGCTATTTTAAGTCTCACCAGCCAAAAAGGACCCCGGCCCCCAGAGGGAACGGGGTGGGCCAGGGTGGGGGGGCCCCCAGCCAGCCGAGTTCTTTAGCACACCACCCCCCCTCCTCAGGCGCTCAGACAGACAACAGGACAGCCAGGCTCCATGCTGGGGACAAAGAAAGCTAGCAGGAGTCACTGGGTATAGCCTGGGAGGCCCAGTGACAGGTCATGGCAGGAAGTCCCAGCAAAGGACTCAGGGCCTGAGATTCCAGGTGCAGACGCAGACGTCAAGGACAGGAACGTGTTGAGACAGATCGAGGCGTAGCCCGGCCGTCGTGCTCCGTTTGTTTTTGGGTTTTTTTTTTTTTTTGGTCACACCCGGCGATGCTCAGGGGTTACTTCTGGCTCTGCACTAAGAAATTACTCCTGGCGGTGCACAGGGGACCTTATGGGATGCTGGGAATTGAATTCGGGTTGGCAGCGTGCAAGGCAAACGCCCTACCCGCTGTACTATCGCTCCAGCTCCCTTGGCCGTCATGCTCTGGAGGTGAGCAGACAGTGCGGGAATAGGGGCAGGAAGATGTCCTTGGCCAGGAGCGGGAGACAGGCCGAGCAGGTGACATGTGATGGCAGGAGTGGCCTGGCCACATCTGCCTACACCGGACAGTAAGTTGCGACCTCTCAGGCCTTGAGCGTGTCTGCAAACCTTCCTACAGTTCCCAAGGGCCCATGACTCAGGGACGGACCCCTTTTGAGGGAACGCTACGATCCCATGGGGGTTGGGGGGGCAGAGCCAAGTTCTCGGAGTGGCAGGACCCCCGCAGCTCAGGGGTACCCACCAACCGTCCCTGAGGAAAGGTGGTGGTCCCAGCCCCCATGTCACAAGTGAGAAAATGAGGCAGGAAGGGCAGCCCCTGGCAAGGGTTGCGTGATTTAACCCCCAACCTGGCACTGAGGAGCCCTAATGCCCTCGTGACCTCCCTCGCAGAGCCCCCTTAAAGCCAACAGACACCTCCAGGCCAGACGGAAGGATGACCCCAGGGGTGCGGGGGGGCACTCCTGACCTCTCAACCTTCTGGGATTCGGGCCAACCCGGGCTCCTGTCCACGGTGCTAGACCGGAACCCATTTGGACTCACATCTTCCCGCACCTCCGTTCAGCAACGCGTCAGAGTGGGCAGAGCAGGGGCAGAGTGGGGTCTGGTGCCCATCCCCACTCCTGTGAGCTGAGTCACCCATGCAGCCACCACCCACGGCCCTAATGGGGCCTGGCCCCCCCCCCCACACACACACACACGCACGCACGCATGCATACACACACACACATACGACTTCCCACATCTCTGATCTCAAGCCTCTAGGATTTCTTGAGCTTTCTCACTAACAAGATTTCCTTCGTCTCTTTCCCACAATGAAGCTGGCCCCGAAGGCTGTATATGTCACTTAGCCATGCAGAACAGGCTGTGGAACAGGGCTGAGGGTGGTTGTATCCACACACAACTACGGAATCTACCTTTCAGGGGGGCTGGCTTCTGGGGGGTCTTCCCAGAGCCAAGCTTTCTTCTCAGCCCTTTCTGCATAGTAAGCGATGGGGTCTTTTATTTTCCAGTGGTTGGTTTTGGGGCCACAGCCAACAGTGCTCAGGGGTTCTTCCTAGCTCTGCACTCAGGAATCACTCCTGACGGTGCTCGGGAAACCCTATGGGATGCTGGGGATCGAACCCGGGTCAGCCATGCGCAGGGCAAGCACCCTCCCTACTGTGCTGTCACTCTGGCTTCTGGATTTCTTTAAGTGTTGAGCTTCATTGCTAAGTAAAAATTAATCGAAACCGATCTGAAATCAACTGTGACTTATAATATGAGCAAGAAATGAGTGACACGGTCAAAATTTAATACTCATGAAGATGTAAGAAAAGAGAAAGGTAAGTTACTAGCACTGACACACGCCAAGAGCTCTGGTGTTTTCATTTCACTTCTAAGTTTTTCTGTTTTGTTTTGTGCTCAGAAATCATTCCTGGAGGGGCTCAGAGCCCTTGTGTGGTGCCAGAGACTGAACCCAAATTGGCCACACGTAAGTGCAGAGTCTTCTCCACTGTCCTATCCCTCGGCCGCAGGGGCGTCACACCAGGTCCTAGGAGGGACCTTGCCGGGGAGGAGAGAGCAACACGAATCCCATCTCGACCCGGGGGCACCTTCTTCGGGGAATCACGAGAGCAAATTACCCCAGGCTCTCTCCATCCCTGTCTTGGGGGTCAGCAGCCCCCCACAGACTGTGCTGACCTGAAAATAAGATCCTCTTTGCTCCATGCTCTCCCACGAGTCCCCGGCAAGCGCGGCTGCAAATGGCACAGAAGGCGGGTCTGTCGGCCCAGAGCCCGAGGGAACTCTGGCGGGATTTGTCTCTGCCACAATCACCCAAATGTGCCGGGTCAAGCGTTTGGGTCCCAGAAAGGACTCGGGCAGGTTTGAGGTGGAGTGCGAGGTTCAGAACCAAGCCGATGTGCCGCACCCATGGCTCCAGACGGGTCTGAGTCTCTGCACTTTGTTTTCAAGCTCCAGAGGAAAGCGTGGTACCCCTCTGGCTGAGCCGGTCCAAAGTTTAACTGGGATCTTCAGGGCCAGCCGCCCCCCCCCACCCAGGAAACCAAAAAGGGCCCTCCCCACCCATGCTGCCAGCCTTCTCCACATCTCTGCAGAGCACAAAACCCTCCCTGGGCCCAGAACATGTTCAGAGCATGAAATAGAAACAGAAAGATTCACACATGCGCACAATATTCAGAACACACGATAAGGCAGACACAATCTTCTATCACACACACAGTCACATACATAGGCACACGCACTCACATACACACAGACACATACACAGGCACATACATATACTCACATAGACACACACACACACACACACTCAAATACACACACAGACACACAAACACTCACATTCACAGTGTACACAGACACACATTCACATACACACAGATATACACACACACTCATATACACACACAGACACACACACACACACACACACACACACACACACACTTCCCTGGACTGGCTGTTAAGAGCTCACCCTGAGTGTTCCTGTAAGAACACGTCAACAGCATCCTGCACTGCCACTCACTGCTTTCGCCCTGGACCGTTCCCCAGGGCAGGGCAAGGGGGGCGGGGAGAGGATCCCCCTCACACCCCCCACGCACCCTCCCTACCAGTCTGCCGGAAGTTCACACGTCCCCTAGCACAGGGCTTCTCAGGGCCGGCCCTGTCACTTCTCATCTCTGGAGCCAGCCCTGCCACTGAGCTCTCCGGAGCCTCCTGGGTACCCCAGTTCCTGCGCGGGCCTCTGCTAAGGGCTCCCTTCGCATTCCCGCCAGTTCCCCCCGCAAAGGAGCAAAATCAGCAGCAGAACCAAGTGTGTGTCCCACAACAAGCCCGAGGCCTGCAGAATAGACAGGGGGAGGCTTCGTTTCGGCTTTTGATTTTTTAAGAAGTATTTGTTTTTGTTTCATGAAGTGGCCCACCTGGCTAGGCAAACACGATGAAGAAGAACCAGGGCCCTCAGGGGCAGCTGGGGGCATGAGGTGACAATCGTGAGTGCAGGGAACTTGGAGGGAGGCAGCAGGAACAAGCAGGGACCTTGGGGAATGCAGGACAAGGGAGGGGAGTGACCTAACGTCCAGGTAGAGACTCACGCGCAAGACCCACTCACTCGCGAGCTTCAAAGCTTTGCTCTCAGACAAATCTCAAACCGGGGACAATTTGTAAGGTCTGGGTTTTAAAGCAGGGTACAGTGAGGGGGACCCCAGAGGAGCGCCTGCCTTACTGCCCACTGCCCACAGCCTTCTGTGGGCTCAGCTGTCTGGGAGGCCCCAGAGCGACAAGAGTGTCCCAAGGGCACCACAGCCTGCCGGGTGCCACCACCACCACCACCAACAGCCAAGGGAAGGGGAAAGTGAACAAATAAAACTTAATCTGCATTTGGGAGGAGGGAGGGGGTTGGAGTTTTGTTTTGTTTCTATTTTCTGTTTTCTAGTCCATACTTGGTAATGCTTAGGGGTTTCCTGCTCTGTGCTCAGGGATCACCCCTGGCAGTGCTCGAGGACCATATGAGAGTCCAGGCATCGCGTCCGGGTTGGCTGCATGCCAGGCAAGCACCTTAACCACTGTGCCATCTCTCCAGCCTCTTAATGTGCATTGTGAATATTTCAAACTCTCTTGATGAATGAAACAATATGGGGGCCAAGCAATGAGCCAGTCGTGACCTAAATGAGACCCAGGCCCCCTGCAATAACTTGGGTCAGTCTGATAGTACTGGGAGTTTTGGTGACTGAGCCCCGGTAAGGGGGTGTAGGAGCAACCAGGCCCAGAATCAGACAAACGGACTCGGCCAAGGCCACATCCCAGCTGCCTCTCCTCCAAACTCGGCTTCTGTGGGGGGACTGGGGTGGGGGCAGTCGCTTCTGGGACTTTTCCTGGGGAATGAACTTATATTTTTAGGCAGGAAATGATCAGAAAATCGGATTCACTTGACTGTCATTCACTTGAGTTTACTTTACAGGAATTCCTTCTGCAGCCAGCAGACTGTGTGCTGGCCTTTTCTCAGAGAAAAACATGCCAGATTCCCCAAGCATGAAGCCGGGCCCTGGCTCCCAGGCCCCCGTGATCAAGTGAAAAGCCAGGAAGCCCAGCTAGCCGGCCTCCAACGCCCTTCCTGACACGAGGCAGCGAGCGGGACAAGCAAGGGGACGTCCTGCTGCGTCCCTCGCGTGCGTTCCGTCAGCTGAGAAGCCACAAGCCACAGGACGAAGCGTGGCTCACCCCTGTGTCCTCACTGTGAGAGGACACTGAACCTTGGCTCACCCCTGTGTCCTCACCGTGAGAGGGGGTTAAGGCTGGCACACGCCCAAGGCAGGTCCTTCTGCCATCCAAAAGGAGAACCTTCCCGGGGAGCACGATTTTGTAGCTCTTTGGGGTTCTGGAAACTCTACTGCCATTAGTTTCATTCCTCCTGTCTTGCCCCTTGTTATTTGCTGTTAAATTGTCCAGGGGTCACCCGTTTGGATGTGGGGCTCCCTGGGTCACAGACCTGCCTGCCTTTTTTTCTCTTTTTCTTTTCTTTTTTTTTTTCCACTTTTTGGGTTACACCCAGCAATACTCAGCGATTCCTCCTGGCTCTGCACTCAGGAATTACTCCTGGCGGTGCTTGGGGGACCATATGGGATGTTGGGAACCGAACCTGGGTCAGCCACGTGCAAGGCAAGCGCCCTACCCACTGTGCTACCACTCCAGCCCAAGTCTGCCCTCTTTTATTCCTAACAGCCTATCCAAAATATAATGCCTTTGCAAAAGGAAAGGTATCAGAAATGGCTCGCCTAAGTGCATGTAACTTCACATAAGAATGATTCACAGTTTTTGTTCTTGAACCAATGCATGAGTTTGGGAGCCCTTTTATTTTTCCTTTTTGGGTCACACCAGTGGTGCTCAGGGGACCGACCATATGGGATGCTGGGAATCGAATTCAGGTTGGCCGTGTGTAAGGCAAACGCCCTACCTGCTGTGCTAGCGCTCCCGCCCTCGAGTTTGGGGGACTTTTAGTAGCCAAACATGTCTTCTAAAGGGTGCTCAAGAGGGGATGAAGAGATAGTACAGCAGGTAGGGCACTTACTTTGTATGCAGTTGACCCAGGTTCAATCCCCGGCATCCCATACTGTCCCCCAAGCACTACCAGGAGTGATTCCTGAGTGCTAAGCCCGGAGTAACCCCTGAGCATCACCGGGTATGACCCAAAAAACAAATAATAATAGTAATAATAAGATCTCAAGAAAATCACTTGGCCCATAATCTCCTGGCGGCATTTGTGCCACATCCAGCTGTCCCCTCACAGTCCCCAGTGTTTTCTCCCTCACTGGGAAGACTTCTCTAACTCCCACAGACTTAGATGGGTGACCTTGTTTTGAAATCTCCCTCTCTGCTCTAACAGTTTTCAATTACTCACATGTGAGTGAAGTTCAGGAAACTGTTTTCCGTGACAACAAATTATGTTGCAATTATTCTCTGGCAGGAACGCTTCCAACTCCTGATTTGTTCTTTAATGTGATTCCACACAGAAAGAACATCAGGCTCAATGGAAGCCAGACCTAGAACGTGGAATCATCACCATCCTGCTCCCTCAAATTGAATGGAAGGTATTTCCAACCCCTTTGAAAGACAACCTCAAAATTTATATTTTCTACCCACGACTTGTGGAAATTCTCTGCCTCAGTTTCCTCTCTGATACACTTTAATTTAAAGCCATATCATTTATGCTAAGTACCCACCTCCCAGGTCTGTGACAGACACTGAATGAAGTAAGATATGTAAAATACGCATGGGTTAGACTTGGTGACTATTTTTTAACACTGGAGTTAGACAGGACAGGGGTTAAGGGGCTGCCTTGCATCTACCAACCCCCATTTGAATCCCAGGCACGACAGTGGACCTCTGAGCACAGAGCTAGGAATAGCCCCTATGCCACACCAGATGTGGTCCCCCAACTCCCCCACACACCCCAAATACATATTTGTTTGAACACCAATGTGGGGCAGTGGAGAACAAGATGGTTAACAGGACTCACATGGTGGGACCTGGGTTCAAACCCCAACCTCTGCATCAATAACTGTGACCAACTGTTTCTCTCTGAACCTCCATTTCTCCTCTGGAAACAGGAAGGTGATGTGCATGCCCCCCACCCTCCAGGGCCAGCTGTGGGGAGGGCTCAGCCCACAGAGGTACAGATTAGACTGTCGGTGTGTGTGAGTGCTGAGGAAATTAAGGCTTATTGGAGTTGCCCTGCTCCCTGGGGACGCTGGCAGTAGAATGACTTATAATGACTTGTCCAGGCTCTCCCAAGGAAACAGAGCCGGGATCAAAGCGGCGTCTGCGTACACTGCATCCACTTCCGGATCGCACACAGCTATTGTTCCTAACACCTTGGGTCCACGTTCCCATGGTGACCAGCAAGTTTATTTACTTTTTTTTTCTTTCCTTTGTCTTATTTTTTCCTTTTTCAACAAAAGTCCCACAAGAAAAACCAGGTTGGCGCTTGTGCTGTCTGTGGCAAACTTCAAATGCACCTGCCCCGTGCTGGGGCAGAGCCTGGCCCATGCTCATAGGCCATCCTTGACTCGAAGGGCCCCGGACACACCCCAGAACCTCCTATCCAGCCTTCTCGGGCCCTTTAAGGCAAGACTAATGATATGGCTTCTAAACCTGATGGACTCAAGACCTTTGACTTAAGTGGAAAGTCACCAGTGGGGAGGGGCTGTCCACTCCCATGATAGCCAGAGGCCAACAATCAAACAACATGATGAGAAACCTTCCCGGCTGCCACGCCAGCAATCCAGAGTGGTCCTTCCTGGACCAAGAATCGCATCCCGGTCCCTGAGGGCCGAGAGAGAAGCAGGACTCCGGATTGGTCAGAGCTATGTCACGTGGTTGGTGATGGAGCCAATGAGCCGTCATCCCCAGCTAGTGCATGCCGTATATAGGAGAGGCTGGGAGGCCAGGGCCATAGCACAGTCAAGTGTTTGCTTGCAAACAACGCCAGGAGTAACCCCTGCGCGTCGCCGGGTGTGACCCACAAAGGAAAAAAGAAAAAAATAGAATCTCAAGGCAAAGGGTTATACAAAGGTTAGGGACACGGGGGCACGTCTGCTGGGGCTGAGCTTACTCCTGGCAATGCTCGGGAACTAAACGAAGGTCAGCTGTGTGCAAGGCAGTGAGGCAACCCTGCGCTACCTCTCAATGCCCAAGAGTTGCACAGCTTTAAGCTGTGTGCTGTCTCTGTTCCCAAACTCTGAGATGTTACCTTGCACTGCTCTTGGCTCCAAGGAATGCAATGCACCAACTTCCTGGATGGGGCTATGTTTGCTAATTTAAGATGCTGCCCTTTATTATTTTTCTTTTAATTAAATCACCTTGACTTAGACAACCCTTGTGATATTACCATACTAAAAATACATAGAGCACACTTGCTGAGTAATAAGAAATGCATTTCACCTCCATTAAATGACACTGAATTATATCTAAAGTGGAAAACCAATGATATACATTGTGGCATGTATAAGAATTCTCAGTGTGTCCTATCTTTGCCAGCATTTGGTTTTGCTAGACATTTGATTAATTTACTTTTACTAAGAAAATGCTGCTTCATATGGCTGTATATGTTTTTAAGATTTTGGATTAATCTTCAAATGAGCGTATCACAAACATCCTCCACTAAAGTACAAGTGGCCATCTGCCCACAACCCACTGAACCTCTTGGAGCATTCTCCCTTGCTCCCTGCCTTGGTAACTTCAATTCTGCAGTTCAGAATACAATGTAGTTTGCTTGAATTTGGTTTGATATGTTCCTGGCTTTGTTTTTTGTATTCTACATATAAATGAAATCATTCAATAAAAAAAAAATTAAATCACCTTGAGATACACAGTTACAAAACTGTTCATGATCAGGTTTCAGTCATACAATGTTCCAACACCCTTCCCTCTACCAGGTTACATTCCCACCGGCAATGTCTCCGGTATCCCTACCCCCACCCCCCACCCCCCACCCCAGCCTGCCATTACGGCAGGTACTTTTCTTCTTTCTCTCTCTCTGAAGCTGCCTCTTTAGGAATGGGGTGATGAGCAGTAGATCCCAACTGACTGTCTATCCAACCACATTTTCTTCCTTAGAAGCTGCCTCCCACTTCTACCCCTGCCCCACCCCCTCCCCGCATCTGTACAGCCTGAACCCTCACTCTGAAACCTCTGGCTGTTTCATCACTCCAGAGGGAGTCAGTGACATGAGACGAGACAATCAGGGCCGCAGCGACAGTACTGCGGGAAGGGTGTTTGCTTTGTGCACGCTGCTGACCCAGGTTCAATCCCCGGCATCCCATATGGTCCCCTGAGCACCACCAGGAGTTATTCCTGAGAGCAGAGCCAGGAATAAAGCCCTGAGCATCACTGGGTGTAATCCCCCAAACCCCCAAAAAGAAAAAGACAATCAGAATCATTCTTTAGGTTTTTCTCAAATCCCAGTTCGGGGGAGAAATACCAGTCTTTCTGCACTGATGACACTTCCCCAAACATGGGAGAGTGGTAAGAAATGGTGATGTCAGTGGGGGCGGGCGGGTTGGTGGGCTCGGACTCAGCTGCTGGGGCGCTGAGGCCATCTGCAGCCTGCACTGTCCACCCTTCCTTCCTCTGTGACACACCCCAGTATCCCCCAGGGGAGAGTATTTGCCAAGACTAGTTCAGGCTGAATCTATCCCTTGCACCCAAGACAGTGGCCTCCACTAAGTCTCTCCATTACTAATTGTTTATTCTTGTATAAACAACCCCTTCGCTTCTTAGCTTATTTCCCTACTCCATGCCTCCTTTTTTTTCTGTAAGAATATCATAAACATTTTAAGATGATTGGGCTCAGAGAGAGAGTACAAGGGTTACGGCATTTGCCTGCATGCATCCAACCCGGGTTCAAATCCTCAACGTTGCAGATGGTCCCCCCCAAGCACCTCTGGGGGTCCTGAGCACTACTGGGATGGTCCTCTAGCCTCCTGTCCCAAAATTAAAGTTCTTGTCCCAGCCTGTCACTCCTCTCAAGCTCTTCGTTACGACCTCTGTGTCAGAGAACTGTTTTATTTGGCCACTAAATGACTCCTCACATGCTTATGGACCCACACTAGAGAAAAATAGTCACTTATGTTTTCTTCTGGAAAATTTTCTATTTCATTTATTTAAATCAATAGCTTTGGAGGTGGGAGAGATAGTATAGTGAGTAAGACATTTGCCTTGTTCAATCGCTGGTACCCCATAGGGTCCCCCAAGCACCAACAGGAGTAATTTCTGAGTGCAGAACCTGGGATAACCCCTGAGCATCACCAGGTGTCCCTCCCACAAAAAAAAAAAAGAACTTTAGTGAATTTATCACTTATTTTTAATTAGTATAAGGTCGGAATCAAACAAAATATCAAGTCTCCTGCAACTTGGTATTCTGGTATTAGTCAGTCCAGTATCTGTACAACATGTTTCTTTCTTTCATATTTTTTCTTTCTTTTTTGGGGGGGTAGGTCACAGCTGGTGGTGCTCAGGGATCACTCCCCTAGAGGCTTGGGGGAACCAGAGAGGAGGCCAGGGATTATCTGCATGCAATGCAAGCACCTGAGCATAGCACAGCATTTTCGAGGTAAACTGGTTAGAATTGCCTCCTTGATAACAGATGCAGATTTTACACACACGCGGGTCAGCTGCTGAACTTGGTAATTAATCCAGTCTTCCATGGGCCCCTATGATGATGATGGATTCGTCTCGGGGTGATGATTAATGCACTGGGGAGGCTGGAGAGAGAGTCCAGGGGCTAAGGCACTTGCCCTTCATGAGGCCAACCCTGGTTCAATCCCCAGCACCACGTGTGGTCCCCGGGAGCCCTTCCGGAAGTGATCCCGGAGTGCAGGAGTTCAGGGCCAGGGGTAGGCTCCTGAGCACCGTCAGGTGTGGCCAGCTCCCCAAATCCCCCCCGAAAGAGACACAGGAAGACAAAGACCAGCCTCGTGAACAGAAACCCATCAGTGACCAAGGGACGCTGAACCCTGCCAGTCACCCAGCTTCACCCCTACCTCCAGCTTCCAGCTGTGACTGAAGAGGAGGAAGGAAGCCCCTGCCCTCAGCAGCCTCAGGCAGTGAAATCTTCGAGTGCCTTGAGATTATGAACCGTGTCACCTGCAGAGAGAAAACAGCCCAAAGCTCCTCCCTTCTCTCCTCCCTGGGGAGAGCCTGCGGGCCACCCCTCACACCATGTGGGGCGTCTCCCGCAACTCGGGACCGTCTTCCCATCTCTCATGCCGAGATGTCCAGTTCTTCATTTTCTCAACAATATTTACTTATTGTTTTCTTTGGCCAGACAGAGCCCTGTGTATTTTTAAACTTTGCAGGAAGACTGTCTATTCAGATAATGCCATGCAGAACAATCAAATTGTTTATTTTTGACTTTTGATTTAATTTTCCTTTCTTTAATCCATTAACGAAAACACTAGAACCGGGCATATGCCCTCCTTGGATTGCAGGCAGTGATGTTTTAGGGGTTTGGTTCTTTCCCCGCCCAACCCCAGCCCAACCCGCCCCGTTTCTGTCATACATGTAACCACTCCTGGCTCTGATTTTCTTTTTTGGGGGGTCATTTTCATTTTCTTTTGTTTTGGGGCCACACCTGAAAACGCTGAGAAGTTACTCCTCGCTTTGGGCTCAGGAATCACTCCTGGCAGCGCTCAGGGGTCCATATGAGACGCTGGGGATCGAACCCTGGCCGGCCGCATGCAAGGCAATTATCTGCCCTACCTGCCGTACTATAGCTCTGGCCACCAGGGATCATCTCTGCTCTTGGAATCCACAGCACATCTTGCATTGCATATGTCTGACCCAGGTTCGATCCCCAGCATCCCATATGGTCCCCCAAGCCTTCCAGAAGTGATCCCTGAATGCAGAGCCAGGAGTAAGCCTTGAACCAGGTGTACCCCCTCCTCGCCCCCCCCACCCGCCTCAGAATAATAAAGAACATTCACCAGTGGGCCCTGCACCCGTCCACAGGCTCTGAATCAGCAGCAGCCCTGCGAGGGCCCTGCATCAGCTCCAGCAACACGGTCATCTGCTGACAGGCTGTGGCCCAGGCAGACCGCCTGTCTGCAAACTGAATCTGCCACACAACAAAAAGCAGTGGCCAGGGGGCCCCGAGGCCAGGCCGCGGCGGCCCTTTCCCCATGGGCATCACTGCTGCCTCCCCACTGCCCAGGCTGGGGGTGTGAGTTTACTCTGGAAGCATCAGAGAGCCGAACCAGACCTAAAGGATTAGCACCATCCCTGGGCCTGGCCCACAGGCTGGGTTCGCCCTCAACATGTGGGGAAGCCGGGAGGAATCAGACACATCCTCAAAAAGCCTTGTTTTATGGGGAAAGTGAGGGCAGAAAGTTGTCTGTTCTGTTTCTCGGGTGCTTGGGACCCAGCGCAGGGTCCCACTCATGCACACCGGTGGTCATGCGTGCAGTTTACCAGTGAGCTGCATGCCCGCCTGAATAAATGGTGACAAAGAAGAACCCCTGCCAAGGCTCAGTGAGACTCAGCCTGCTTGGATTCAACAGGGAGGCGGTTCCCAAGAGGCTCAGGGTGACATGAAGTGGGAATTCCCGATTCCATACTCAAGGGTCACTCCTGGAAGGGCTTGAGGGGACCACATGGGGTACCGGGGATTAAACCTGGGTCTACCATGTGCAAGGCAAGTTTCTTAACCTCTGACCCCCTGGGGAGCTTTTAAAAATCCTGATTCACAGGTGCAACCCATACCTTTCCAATCAGGAGTGTGGCTTGTGATAGGGGTTGGGTTATGTGCCCCCCCAAAAAGGTGTGTGCACATCCTAACTGCCAGTGTCTCAGAATGTGACCTGCTTGTTGAGTTCAAATGGAGTCACTGCCACCCCCCCCCCCCCCCACACACACACACACACATACACTCCCTGACTGGATGGAACAGGGAGAGATGGGAGATCAGAGCAAGCTTCCAGAATGGGAGACACCTCTGGAGTTCCAAGTCATCCACTTTGCAGGGCTCTGTTCTCGGGCGGTCAGTGCTACCTGGGGTCTTGGTATGGGACCAGACAGGCAAAATCAGGGCTGCTAGATGCCATGCCCCCTTAGGGACCCCTTAGGCCACACACTGAGTTCAGAGGGAGCGCAGCATGGATATGCACACCTACAGTCTCACCGGCGCGAATTCACAGACACAGACTCACAGACACACAGATATGCAGTCGCAGACGCAAAGACGCACAGACACAGACACAGACACAGACACAGACACACAGACACAGAGATATACAGATGCAGACACACAGACGTACAATAACTGGTGCCATGTGCCTGCCCTGACGTGCCCATACGCTGTGGCTCCAGAGGACATTCCGGACCCTCCAGTTGCCCTGCAGAGAAGGAAGGTCCCACCCAGCTCCCTGTGCCCTTGCCCTGTGTCCTGCGCCAAGGTGGGGGTGGGGGTGGGGGCAGAACCAGGGACTGGACTGATGCTTTTTTTTTTTAAGTGAAGAAGATAGTTTTTATGGAATGAAACTTACTTAGAAAGATGGGGGGGAGGAGACAAAAGGAATACATTTTCCAGAAACAAATGAGCTTGAAAGAGCAAGCCCGGTCCAGAATGAGAGTACAGCAGGAAGGGGTTTGCCTTGCATGTGGCCGACCCAGGTTCCGTCCCTGCCATCCCGTATGGTTCCCTGAGCACTGTGAGGAGCATTCTTGAGTACAGAGCCAGAGGTAAGCCCTGAGCATCGCTGGGTGTGACCCAAAAGGCCAAAATTTAAAAAAAAAAAATAGCAAGTACAAGAAAAGAAAGAGTACCAAAAAAAGTACAAAAAAAAGAAAGAGGGGCTGGAGCGATAGCACAGCGGGTAGGGCGTTTGCCTTGCCTGCAGCCAACATGACCCACACAGGTTCGATTCCCAGCACCCAATATGGTCCCCTGAGCACCGCCAGGAGCAATTCCTGAGTGCAAGAGCCAGGAGTAACCCCTGAGCATCTCTGGGTGTGACCCAAAAAGCAAAAAAAAAAAAAAAAGAGACGAAAGGGAAGACAAGATTCATGCATGACAGAGAACTCAAAGGGAAAAGATTCATGATGCTCCAGGGAGAACTCGGCTTGATTCTATTTGTGATTCTCCAAGGGGAAACCATTAGAAAACCTCCCCAGGCAAATCACAAGCAAAACTTTAGTCAAAGTAGTTAGGGACGGAAGCGCCTGGAGTACTCAACTGTAGAGAAAAGATTTAATGGCACCAACACTGCCCCCCCCCAACTTAGGAGACTGGGAGTGGGTGGGGGTTGCCCCTCCCCAAGAAACTTCTCCAAACCCCTGCACCTCTGAGCTGCCGCCCTCCGCCTGGAGCGGAGCAGTCCCCAGAGACAGGCCAAGACACAGCGTCACGCGGCCTGGTAACAGCAGCTGTGGGTTCTGCTGTGTGACGGGATACCGGGAGGGTTGCATCTCTCTGTGTCATAGCGGGATGATGACAAGCAGTGCCACTGGACCTATCTCGTGGGCCAGAGACAACCCCAGGGGCCCCTTCCCTTCAGCAGGGCCCGGGTTCCTGGCCGGATCCACGTATGCAAAACACCCAGGCGAGGCCAAGCTGAGCTTTGACTAAAGTCAATTTCCCTGAGTTTTGCCTGCCAGGGGAAGTGACAGAATATGTGTGGAGAGGCCCAGTCCCCAACGTTCCAGAAACGTCACCGCACAGGGATGAGGTGGGAAGGACGCTGCTTTCTCATGAAGAAAACATGCCTTGGATGCTTTGCGTGTGAGAACCCCGGCTCTGACTGCCCACAGCCCTGCAGGGCCCGAGGGAGGGAGCCTGGACCAGCCAGAAACAACAAACCCAAAGGTGCTTTGGGGACTGAAGAGAGAGAACAGGGTTAAGATACCTGCCTGGGGCTAGAGCAATAGCACAGCAGGGAGGGCGTTTGCCTTGCACACGGCCAATCTGGGTTTGATTCCCAGCATCCCATATGGTCCCCCGAGCACCACTAAGAGTAATTCCTGAGTGCAGAGCCAGGAATAACCTGTGTGCATTGCTGGGTATGACCCCCCCCCCCAAAAAAAAAAAAATATATATATCACTGTCATTGTCCTTCCCGTTGTTCATCGATTTGCTCGAGCGGGCCCAGTAACATCTCCATTGTGACACTAGTTATAGCATTTGGCATATCGAATACGTCACGGGGAGCTTGCCAGGCTTTGCCGTGCGGGCGAGATACTCTCAGTAGCTTGCTGGGCTCTCTGAGAGGGGCGGAAGAATCGAACCTGGGTCGGCTTGGTCAGCTGCATGCAAGGCAAACGCTCTACCCACTATGCTATCACTTCAGCCCATATATATACCTGCCTGGCACGCAGCAGACCCGGGTTCGATCCCCGAAGCGATTCCCTAAGCAACGCCCCCACACACACACACACCCTTTAGGAGACTGGGACTGGGTGCATAGGATTCCCCAAGCACCATCAGGTGTGGCCAAAGGGAAAAAAGAAAGAGTGTTTCATACATCCCTGGGTCTCCTGGCCCTTTTTTAGAAACAACAACCACCAGGGAGCGAGCCCCCACAGGCATCACCTGGCGCTGCCCGATCACCCAAATGGCCCCTTAGCACCACGGGACTGTGCGTAGTGGCCCCCTGAACCCCCATCAGGCCTGCATCACCGCCCCATCTTCACCTGTGGCCAAGAATTCAGTCGTGAATGCTAAATACTGGATCCCTGACACAGGGAAGGGGGTGCACCCACCTGCTCGACTCTGACCAACGTTCTGCTTCCAGCCAGTCCCCCCAGTATATATCTCCCACAGCCTGTGGGGCTGGTCGGGGAAGCTACTCCTAGCTCTTGGCTGGGGGACCAGGCGGAGCCGGGACGGAAGTCAAGTTCTCCAACAAGCAAAGCCCGGGATGGGCCCGTGGAGCATTTCTCCCGAAGGCAGACCTTCAGACAAGTGGGGAGGGCGGTTGCCTTGTACGCAGATGACCGGGGTTCGATTCCCAGCATCCCATATGGTCCCCTGAGCACTGCCAGGAGTCATTCCTGAGTGCAGAGCCAAAAATAAACCCTGTGCATAGCCAGGTGTGACCCAAAAAGCAAAAAATAAAAAAAGAAAAAAAAGAAAGCCCAGCCTGGGAAAATGAAATAAAGTGTCACCCACGCAGGTTTGCGCCCAGACACCTGCCAAAGAGCTGGACATTGAAGGGGCCTCTCAAATCTTCCACCCATCACATCCTTTCTGGCATGCTTTTAGGCTGCACTCCCCCCGCCAAAAAAAAAATAAAATAAAATAAGTAAATAAAGAAGTCACTAAACAACAACAACAGTGGCAAAAGCAGCAAAAATCTTGGGAGCCCACTCGGCACGGAGAGAGAAAACAATCTGTCACCCTGTGGTTCCCCAACAACAAGCCGAGAAGCTGTCCCGGAGCGCGGCCGGCCTCCGAGCCTCCCTCCCACGCCGGCCATCGAGGAAATTGGGTTTTTCCTTCTTTAATTTATAGTGTGCTATAGGTTAGGGAGGATTAAGCTTCCCTTTGCGAAACCCCTCTAATTGGACTGTACGGACGGGAAGGCCGCGGGTGCATTCCATCCCCAAGCCCTGCTCGGCGGTTTGGAGAATGAGTCTGCGGCAGAAGAACCAGTGGTTACTAATTATTATATATCACAGGGCTTGGCGTCCGCCCCGCAGCCCCGTCACGCTGGCCTCTTCCTTTTCAGGGAGGATTAGGGAACTGAGCGTTCAGAAAGGTTTCCTCTGGGTTCCTATACGGCCCCCCTCCGCCCTAGCTGGCTTCAGTCTCAGCTCCTGAGCACAAAGACCATTTCTCTGCCACGGTCGCCCCCGGGTCTAGACAGCTCACCGGCTGGCTGGTGACTGAATTTGCATCCTGCTTGCCCCTCAAGGCGGATCGGGAAGCCGGGGAAGAACTTGCATCTCACCAGGGAAGGTCTGGATGTTATCAGCATCTCCCGGAACCCCCGAGGGCTGCAAAAATTGGGCTGTGGGCTCTGAACCTTTCCCTTCAGACAAACAGTTATTTCTTCCCACGTAAGTCAACAAACCACTTCAACTTGGGGGGGGGGGGGGGGGAGGTTCTGCAGGGCATGCTTCACAACTTAACACGAACATTTTCAAAGCGTTTTCCAACGTGCGCGTAGACACTCAGTCCCACTTTCCTCCCCACACTGAATCACTTCCTAATTGACGGTCTCCTGACAGCAAGGCCACTGCTGAGGAATTGACTTTCACTGCACCCCCCACCCCCACCCCAAGTAATTAAGATGCTGCATTAGTCAGATGTTTCTGGAACATCTGTTCCACACGTACGATATGCCAGGCCCACCCTCCAGGGACAGGCGCCCTCCCGAATCGCAACCCCGTGGCTGTAGGTTTGCGGGCATCACCAGGAGCATGAAGCTCACTGCCCAGGTCCAGGGCTGCACTAGGAAAACAGTTGCTCCTGGCTCCGTCCCCAGCACTGCGGAATGACACAAGTCCCACCGCATCAAGCACACACACCCACAGTGGTGCTCGGGGCTTACTCCTGGCTCTGCACTCAGGAATCACTCCTGGCGGTGCTCGGGGACCCTATGGGATGCCAGGGATCGAACTCGGATTGGCCGTGTGTCAGGCAAACACCCTCCCTGCTGTACTATTGCTCCAGACCCCCAGGTGTCTTTTGAGTAGGGGGACCCACAGCGCTCAGGGATCGCTTCTGGCGAGTTGAAAAGACCCTGTGGGGTGCCTGGGACCAAACCCAGGTAGGTTGAATGCTAGGCCAGTGCCCTCGCACACTGTCCGATTGCTCCAGTCCAGGGCATGTCTTAACCCCATCCTGCCTCTCCGACGCCAGCCCAATTCTGCGTCCCCCTCCATATGCCCTGGTCTCCTAGGGTGTGGCCCTCGGTCTCAGGGGACACAGCCCCAGTGAGAGCTTTAAGCAGGAAAAGCAACGGCTTCAGCCCCACAAAGCTGCTCTCCGGGACCTCCCCCCGCTCCTTCTCCAGCCTATTTCTTCCCTAAGTGGGGCTGTGACCCTGCAGGACAGAATTCTGCTTTCAGATGCGGTTTCTCAAGACCTTCGACCAGATCCGCCAAGCGAGCAGGGAGCCAGCCGGGTTCTCTCCATCCTGCGGTCAGTAGCAATGGCCCCTTCACCCCACTCCCCTTTCTCAGGGGCGTCCTCTGGGCACTTCACCTTCTCTGCAGAAGCAGATCAAAGGCTGATCCTGTCCCCTCGGCCAGCCCTGCCTCCTCCCAACAGCCCGAGCTTCACAGCCACCTCAGGCAAGTCTAGGAACTCTGCTTAATTGTTGCCACACGCACACGCGTGCGCACACACACACACACACACACACACATGCATGCACGCACGCACGCACGCACATGTGTAAGCATACCAACTGTTCTGTTTGAAAACCGTATCAATTTTCCAACTGTTTCCATCAGGAAACGTTTCCTATCTAGCAAATTTGTACAAATAAGGTCACCCCTAAAAACCCAAGAGCCCTCCTGGGGTGAAGGCCGGCTCGCACATTCTCTCTGGAGGGAAGGGACGTGTCCTATAACCCCAGGAGTCACTCCACTGAGCTCCCACACATGTGCTAGTTCCGTCATCTTAAAGGTTTTCAGTTGAGGGCGCTGGGGGGGGGGGGGGGGGGGGCACTGATCTTGCTCTTCTGATGTGTGGGGACCCTGGGGGCCTGCAGGAGGGAGGATAAAGATAACGAGGCACCAGCAAGGACTGTGGCCACGGGCCCTCTTGGCTGCAGCAGGAAGCATGGTCCTTTCCCCAGAGAGGCAGCCCTGGGGCACACACTGCCCGAAGCACCCCCCAGTCTCTCTGCAGCTCTCAGTTGACTGTTTCGTGGTTGCAGTCAGAGACCTCTGACTGTTGCCAAAGGTTATCTGTGATAGTCTCAGATCCAGTTCTTAGTCCCCAGTTTAAGAAGCTTAGGGTATGAACCCCCCACTCCCCACAACCATATTCATTTGAGGTCCTGGAGCGACGGCACAGAGGGTAGGGCACTAGCCTTGTACACGGCAGATCAGGGTTCGATCCTTGACAACCCATGTGGTCCCCTGAGCCCTGCCAGGGGTGACACCTGAGTGCAGAGCCTGAGCACTGCTGGGGGTGGCAGCAAAGCAAAACCCAAAAAAGGAAGGAGATTCATTTGAGTTGAATTTTCTTTTCAATTCTACTTCTGGACCAGAGAAAGGGTGAAAGGGCTGGAACTGATGATTCGTATGTGGGAAGCCCGGTTTTGAGGTTTTGATCCACGACACCTCATTGTCACCTTAGCACCACCTCAAATGTGCCCTCCAGCTGCTGCCACTGCCACCTCAGTACCACTGGGTGTGGTCCAAACGCCAATGAAAAAATAATTCTACTTGTCCTGCAGAAATGCCAAGGATTTACCTCTCGGACACGCACAACCAAGTAGGAACTGATCCAACTTCTCTCAAAACGGCATGCTCACCCCTTGCCCCCCAAAACATCATTTCTCTTCCCAAATTGCAAGCCCAGCTCTCTCCGTAAGTCCCTGACCCCCTGAACACTCTCTTGCTTGCCTGACTCCACATTCCTCTGCTCGCCTAGGCCCACTCTGGAGAAGCCTGTGTTCTCTCTTTTTTTTTTCCTTTTTGAGTCACACCTGCCAATGCACAGGGATTACTCCCGGCTCATGCAACTCATGAATTGCTCCTGGTGGTGCTCGGGGGACCATACGGGACGCTGCTGAGAATCGAACCGGGGTCAGCCGCCTACAAGGCAAACGCCTACCCACTGTGCTATCTTGCTCCAGCCTGCCTGTGTTTTCTCTTGAACACACACTTCTCCCATCCTCTCCCCTCACATCTTTCTGAGCAAGTTTCAATAAAAACTGTCTTTGGGGCCTGGGCAATAGCACAGCGGCAAAGAGTTTGCCTCGCACCCTGAGGACCTCAATCCCCGCCTCCCAGATGCAGATTCCTGAGTGCAGAGCCGGGAATAATCCCTGAGGCTGGCCGGGTGTGACCCCAAAGCAAAACAAAACAAAACTATCTTGCTTCACCAAAACAAACCAAAAAAAAAAAAAGAAGAAGAAGAAGAAGAAGAGAAAATGCTTTACATTCAGAAACTAATGCGCCCTGACTACTGGGTCTGTTTGTTTGTTCTCCAAGGGCCAGATTTCTTGGGAAACATTTTAAAAGGACTTTGAAGGGTTGCTCCAGAGCCCTCCACCTTTCGAGTGACCTCTGACCAGCAGAGCCGCTGGTCAGGCTTTCATCTCAGGCCCCCATCTTTGAAACCAGAGATTATCTAGAATTATCTAGACTAATCACTCCGAGAACGTGTGGGACAGAGCAGGAGGCTTAAGGCAGCCACTCATTGCCGAGGAATGTTTCCGTTTCTCTCAGACTCTTTCTTCTGCCTCCTACAGACCCAGGAGGTGTCCGAGAGGACATTTCATCCTTGTCTCCCAAGCCACAGGGACTCTCCTCTGAGATCCAGAGGTTAAGGGCAGATTCTACAGTAAGAGCCGGAAGAACTTCAGGGCTCCGGAGTCAGAAGAGCTAGGACAGCTTCCCAGTCTCAGATCTGTGCTCCCACACAGGAAATCACTTCTTCTGTTTGTTTGTTTGGGGGCCACAGCTGGTGATGCTCAGGGCTTACTTCTGGGCTCTGTGTCAGGAATCACTCCTGGCAGTCCTCAGTGCTCAGAAGCCATATGGGATGCCAGGCATCCAACCCAGGTTGGCCGCATGCAAGGCAAATGCCCTCCTCACTGTACTATCACTTTGGCCCCCCAGGAATCACTTTTCCTTTTTTTGGGGGGGGGGACACATACCCAGCAATGCTCAGGGGTTACTCCTGGTTCTGCACTCGGGAATTACTCCTCGCAGTGCTTGGGGGACCTTATAGAATGGTGGGGATCAAACCAGGTTGGCTGCAGACAAGGCAAACACCCTACTGCTATACTGTGCTGTACTATCTCTCCAGTCCCCCAAGGAATCACTTTTGTGGTTTTTTTGTTTGTTTGTTTTGCTTTTGGGGTCACACCCGGCGATGCACAGGGGTTACTCCTGGCTCTGCACTCAGGAGTTACTCCTGGCGGTGCTCAGGGGACCATATGGGATGCTGGGAATCGAACTTGGGAATCGAACTTGGGTCGGCCGCGTGCAAGGCAAACACCCTACCCACTGTGCTATCGCTCCAGCCCTAGAATCACTTTTAAGTGGCTACAAAGTCCCTGGTTTGGGTGGCGTTTGGGCTTATTTTTTCTTGTTTGATATCTTTCTTCATCTTATTTCCAACTGCCTGGTCTTGTCATTAGAAATGAAAACCCTTATCGATGTTTTATTGTATTTTGAGCACAGCGGTAGGGCGTTTGCCTTGCATGCAGCCAACATGGCCGACCCGAGTTCGATTCCTCCGCCCCTCTCGGAGAGCCCGACAAGCTACCAAGAGTATCTCGTCCGCACAGCAGAGCCTGGCAAGCTCCCTGTGACGTATTCGATATGCCAGACACAGTAACAACAAAGTCGCCAATGGAGACGTTACTGGGCCCGCTCAAGCAAATCGATGATCAACGGGAGGGCCTTTACTTTACTTTTTTACTTACTTGGTTTTCAGTGTTGGGTTTGGGGACCACACCTGGTGATGCTCAGAGGCTATTCCTGGCTCTGTGCTCCAGAGGACCCCCCTGGTGCTGCAGAGATTTGAACCAGGATTCTCGCCTGGGCAGCCCCCAAGGCCAGCACCTGACCTCCAACACTCTCCGGCCTTTCCACAGACCTTCCGCCGGCCAAGCATTCACTCAGCCTGTCGATCCATCTCTCATGCCCCAGAACATCTTCATGAAGTCCTAGATGAGAGGCCTTTACTTCTGTAGGCTTACTGAACCCATACTTGAATATTTTAATTTTTCCTTTCTTTGGGGTGAGTCTGGGTTGCCGCTGACAGCACTCTAAGGCTCTGTACTCAGGAGGGATTTCATTGGTGATGCTCAGGGGACCACAGAGAGTGAGGAAGCAAACTGGGGCAGTCACATGCAAGGCAGAACTCCTGCACCACCTCTTCACAGGGGGGGGCAGAGTGACAGCATAGCAGGAACGGTATTTGCCCTGCACAAGTCCGACCCAGGTTCAATCTCTGGCATCCCGTATGGTGCCCCGAGACTTACCAGGAGTGATCCCTGAGTGTAGAGACAGAAGTAGGCCCTGGACACCACCCAGTGCAGCCCAGAAAAAGAAAAAGATTTTGGGCAAAGGAAAGTGGCTCTTTCCAGTCACTTGCAAATAGGGAGGGCACTGGGGTGTGGATTAAGACTGTCCAATGACCCACGTTTCCTTCTCTGAGTGTCCCCATTTGTTGTGACTCCCTATTGTTTTCTCAGATTTCACCTCTGAATGATTACAGCTACTGCACCAGTATCAGTTTGGAGCCTTAAGACTTCTCTGAATTTCCAGAACCTTCAGATCCGGAGCCAGATTAACAGGACAGGAGTTAATAAGGTACTTGTATTGCCTGGGGCCAACCCTGGTTTGATCCCCAGCACTACATATGGTCCCCCAAGTACCCCCCAAAAGTGATCCTTAAGCCCGGAGTCAGGAGCTCACTGGCTATGCCTTCTCCCTCCTCCCACTCCACCCCCAAGAAAAATCTAGATTTTGTCATGTTTTCTCTGAAGCCACAAATATACTGACAATGAATATTTACTTAGAATGCCGCCCAAGTTCTGGGATGATTTTAAGAACAATGACAATTCCCAGGTCTGGACCCACCAGCTCCTGGTAAAGGCAAACATGACCATCATTCAAACCGTTTCCTCAAACTCACTTGGGCATTACTGAAGTCCTCAGCCCACACCCAAAAGGTAGCAATCAGCAAGCCACTCCAGCCATAGTTCAAACAAGGGTTCTTTGGGGCACAAGAAGAACCAAGCTCTTAGAAGTAGGGAATCTGACTGGAGGTAACGGCAGCTCCTGAAAGATGACAGTCTTGTGGGCATTTATCTGATTTTTCAAACTGGCCGTTAGGTTAATATGAATCACCACTGGGAATCTTTCTGCAAGAAAGCAAGGCCTTCTGGGGGCCGGAGCAATAGTATGGCAGGCGAGTAGGGCGCTTGCCTTGAATGCAGCTGACCCGTGTTCCATCTCCGACACCCCATATGGTCTCTGGAGCCCCACCAGGAGTGATCCCTGAGCACAGAGCCTGGAGTAAGCCCTGAACACATGTGTGGAAAGGAAGGAAGGGAGGGAGGAAGGGAGGGAGGGAGGGAGGGAGGGAGGGAGGGAGGGAGGGGAGGGGAGGAGCTCGAGGAGGGGAGGGGAGGGGAGGGGAGGGGAGGGGAGGGGAGGGGAGGGGAGGGGAGGGGAGGGGAGGGGAGGGGAGGAAGGCAGGTCTTCTGAAAACACTTGGTTTCTCTACCTTCAAGTTGTCAGAAAAAGAAACCTGGAGAAGTCCAAAAAGCAGTTTCTCTTGCTGCCAGTGCCTGGATTAACTGCTTTTCCACACAGAGAGGGTCCTTGCAGGGTGAGAGGGTTGTGCTGGAGAGGATCTTTGGGTGTGAAAACTGGCCCCCTCTGGGTGGTACGGTAGAAGGAAAAGGGACTTCCTGTTTCAAGACAGGCCATGTGTGATGCTAAAACACAGTTTGGGCCTCATCACGGTGAACCCAGGGGGGTGTTCTGCTTCCACCGTTGGAAAAGCAGGGAGCCCGGTATTTCAGGCCAGCTGTGGAATGTCACCGGGTCCAGGTTCCCTGCAGACCGTGGCCTGCCCATCCCCCACCTCGCCTTGCAAGCCTCAGGCGACAGACACCCTTCAGAGAGGTCCCTAATCTTGGTCTTCCCCGGAAGAGCCATGCCAGCAAGTGACAGACCGATCTGAGCAAACGGTTCTTGCACACTCAGGGTTTCTGCTGTCTTGGGGTTTCTAACTTTCCAGCCTGGGATGCTTAGGAAATGAGATCAAACGCCCCTGGAACCTCTTAATTGATCAGATCTGGCAGTGTCGGGCAGGGAGGAAAGGGAAGGAGGGAAGGGCGCTTGCAAAACTCTGAGCACCGCTGGTCACTCAAGGGTGAGGAGAATGTCAGAGAAGCACAGAAACCTCAAGAGGCAGCAGTAAAACGGAAAAGAAACCAGCGAAAAGGCACGAAGTGGAGCCTTCTCGCCGCTATTAATTCAACACTCGCCGCCTGCCAATTTTCTGAGATCGTGAAATGTAAATAGATAGATAGATAGAGTTCGTCTGGAACTTTTCGTTAAATGCTTAATCACTTAGCTCATTTCCACAGATTGGCATGAATTCAATCTCTCTCTTTTTTTCTCCCTTCACCACTTTTTTGGTGGGGAGTAATCCAAAGTTCCCAAGAGTTATCAAGTACATGGTTTCTCGTGAGACCAGGACAAATAAACAGCCTACAAAATGCATTTTGAGGGTTTTAGATTTTGAACCCAGATCACTATCTTTTCGTACTTCAAAACAACTGCCACAAAAGCGCAATTTCCTTGCTGCTTTCTAATTACTATGAATCACTTTTACTCACGCCCACATAGATTCGCAATTTTATTGCTACATTCATGTTTTCCATGACATAGTTTATTATGGTTAAGAATTTGACTTTACAGTGAATTTAGAAGCCATCTGCCTTTAAGAATGCATAATAATAACAAAAGATAGGCCCCCAAATCGCTCAGGAACGTGGACAACTACAGATTCCTTTGGAGCATTTGCAGGGTGAGTCTGTCTTTCTTCAAGGTCTGCTTCTCAATTGTTAGGGACAAATGTGACTTTTACTTGAAAGCCACATTTTAAATTGTTTACAATGTAGTCTGTTAAGTGAACTAAATTAAATTTCACATTTGCCAATTATATTTCTCGTCTGCAACCATTCACAAGAGGCTTCAAGTAAGAACTTTGACACAAGTCTAAACCACTCAGGGCTTTTAAGGTACTATCTACATTTTGTGTTAGCCTGGTTACAAAACTAGAACTTTCAATTCTAGTTTGGGGAATATGATTATTGGACAGCTGACTTCACTTAGAAGAATAGTTTCGGAGGACAGGGAAGTACTCAATGCAGGAGGGCATGTTTTTTTTTGTTTGTTTGGTTTTTTGGGTTTTTTTTGTTTTGTTTGCTTTTTGGGTCACACCCAGCGATGCACAGGGGTTACTCCTGGCTCTGCACTCAGGAATCACCCCTGGCGGTGCTCAGGGGACCATATGGGATGCTGGGAATCGAACCCAGGTTGGCCGCGTGCAAGGCAAACGCCCTACCCGCAGTGCTATTGCTCCAGCCCACGGAGGGCATGTTTTACATGTACGAGATTCCCTGGGTTTGGCCCCTGATCCTACCCTCTTCTAAATGACATGAAATATAGGAGAATCAAGCAGAGAAAATGAAATTGCTTTTTATTTTGTAAAGTTCCCACACAGAGCCAAGGATACGCTCGGTAGTGGAGGTCCTGGATTTGACACCACCAAAAATAAAAACGGACAACTGCCATCCATTTGAATATATGTGCTCAAATCTGCAATAGAGATTCAAAAGAAAGTGAAAGCATTTGTGGGACTGGAGATAGCTCAGCAGGCCTACCGCATGCTTTGCGTGCCTGAGGGCCAGGCCTGATCTCCAGGGTCCCGGAATATCACCAGAAATGACCCCCAGGCAGGGCCCTGGAAGTAGAGCCTGAGCACCACCAGGTGTGGCAAAGAAGAAAAAAAAAACAAAAACAGAAAACGGAAGCACTTAAAATCGTGGGTTCCCTTTGCATGGGGAGAAATGCAAATTGAGAAATCAGCTTCCCGTGTCAGCGATTTATTTTTCTTGCTCGAATGTGGGTCTGTCTGTCTCCTTACAAAGCCCTCCCCACTCAAAGGCATGGCCAGAAGTTATTTTATTAGGGGCCTGGAAGAACAGTACAATGGATAGGGCATCTGCCTGGTACAGGGCCCACTGGAATTCAATCCCGGGCACCCCCAATGGTCCCCACAGAGCCCCTACAGGAGTCATCCCCGAGAGCAGGCAGAACCAGGAGTTAGCTCTGAGCAGTGTGGGGTGTGGCCCAAGTCACACCTGGCCCCCTTCCAAAAAAAGAGTGATTGTCACACTAGAGAAGATTACCAAAACCTTCGAGAGAAACTAAAAAGCCTTTAACAGGAAAATAAAGGGGCAGGCACATTCTTGGGCCTGAACCATGTGGATTGGGTCATTCCACACCCATCTCCAGAGTACCAGGGGATCGCTGTCCACAAGCATCTGGGGAAGAAAAATAGTCTTGTTGACATAACAAATAAAAAATATCAGGCAGCGAATTTATTTAGATGGGGGGAGGGGAAAAAACTGGGAAGGAGGGGATCTTTGACCACTGCGTGGCCCCCTCTCTAAGCAAACCCTCCTGAAAGAAGCCAGGACTGCTGAGGGAAGGAAAAAGCACGCCCGGGGCGGAAGCAACGTGTCGCGCTGCAGAGGCAGGGGCAACAGGAGAAACCAGTGCAACTCGCAAAGCCGCCAGCACCATCAGATCCAGGGATTTCACAACAAATCATTTCGGATGGGAGGGAGGGAGGGAAGGAGGGAGGCTGGAATCTCGCCCAGCCCCCGACCCCTGCGCTGCAGGGCCCCGTCCCACCACTAGGTGGCGTCTGCCCAGGTTTCCAGCCCGCGGGGCGCGGGGCTGGGCCCGGGCAGGGGGGGTTGCGGAGGGGGTGGGGGAGTGGGGCGTCTTCTCCGCCGCTTCCCCTCCAGGACCGCGCTGGGAAGCCCCCCGCCAGCACCGCGCCTCGATGCAGTCTGCGCAAATGCCAGGTCCTTGGAAAGCCGGCAGAAAGAAAGAGAGAAAGAAAGAAAAAGCAAAGACACAAAACAAAACAAAACTCGGGCCTTGGGACCTGAGCTCCCCCCACCCAAGTAACCGCCTCCGTCGGACGCGCTGCGGGCGTGGGCCTGCCCGGCGGCTGCTCCCCAGCGCCCAGACACCCAGGGGCGCAGGGCTGCGCGGCGGCACCCCCGGCCCGGCCCGGGCCGCGCGCTCCCGCCGCGAGGGGCTGGCACCGACTGGGTCAACACCGGCCAGAAGTTCCCCTTCATTCAGCAGAGCGGCTGAATGAAAACAGCGAGGGCAGGGGAAGGCATGTCCGTGGGCCGCCGCGCGCGTCCCCCCGGGGTCCCCCCGCCTGCACCCGGGGTGTCCCGCGCAGCCCCCCGCCGGGCCCCGGGGGAGCCACTTCCCCTTCCCCCGGGGCGCAGACCTCGGCCGGCGCGACCTTCCGTGAATTCCAGGTGCTCCTAAATACGTGTTTTTTGCCCGCGCACCACGCCACCGTTTTTTCTAGGGCGCATCTCCGCTTCTCGGCTACTTTTTTTTTTTTTCATTTCGGCGAAGAGTTCCTGCCGGTCCCCCCCACCCCACCCTGCAAAGCGTTGACTCAGAATCTTCCCCCCCCCCACCCCCCCGTTCCACTTAGGTTATTTCCTACCAAACTAACGAGAGTTTGCACCCAAAACGCGCCGGACACGCCTTTCTCGAGAGCGTCCGAAGGGAACGGGGCAGAAGCCCACTCCTCAAAAACGCTGCCGCTGTTTCCCGTGTGGAGGGGGGGAGGATGGAGGAGTGGGTGGGCGTTCTCTCCTCCACCCAGGAGCAGTCCTCGACCCTTTTTTACTTCGCCTTTCCAAGGCTTCCTTCCTCGCGGCGGGATTTCCCTAAGAAACGTTCCCAGCGGACAGTTTGCAAAGAGCCTCTATCCACTCCCAGCCTGTGCAGGCGAAGAACTCACTCGGGCTCTGCCGATCCTACCCCACCACGCACCACACACACACACACACACACACACACACACACACACACACTCGCGGAACCATCCCGGGCCGCCTGGAAAAGCGATTGGATTCGCCTGTTCGCCCATCTCTTCCTGGACGAGTGCTTTTTTTTTTTTTTTTCCAGCTGACCTTTCAACAGCTGCCGCCGAGATGGCACCAAGTGCAGAGGGACTGACTGAGCTGGAGAGCTTGGACGGGTGGATTTCACAGCATGCCAACCCCGTGCAACCTCGGCCGCGTCCCTCCTGCCCCGGCCCGGCCCGGACCCCGAGGTGTATGTGTGTGTGTGTGTATTTTGCCGAGCGCAACCCTCCGACGGGGGGTCCCGCTGCGGGACCGCCGCACGCCGGGCATCCCCCGCCGCTGCCCGAAGCGCCCGCAGCCCGGCCTCCTCTTACCTTCCCTGGCTTTCAGCAAGACCGTGTTGGCCACGATGTTTTCCAGCTCCATTGACAGCCGGCGGTCAGCGAGGGGGCCGGCCGGCGGGGCTGTCAGCGCCTGCGGGTGCTGCCGCCGCTGCTGCTGCTGCTGCTGCTGCTGCTGCTGCTGCTGCTGCTGCCGCCGCCGCCGCTGCTCGGGCGGCCGCTGCTGCCGGAGCCGGGAGCCAGCCGGGAGCGAGCAGCCCGCCTCGCCTACCGCATTATTCCTGCCCGCGCCCCTCGGAGTTTTGCCCTCTTGCAAAGAGGCGCCGCCGCTTCTTCCTCCCTCGGTGTCCCCCCTCCCCCCCCTCCCGCAACACTCTCCCCCCCACCCCCCACCCTCCGCGTTTCTCTGTCACTCCATTCTCCTCCCCTCCGGCTCCCTCGGATGCTTTAATGCCTCGGATGCTTCTGCCTCCCCTCGGTCCCTCCCGGGGGTGTGGTACTCGCAGGCTCGGGCTGCTGCACTGCGCAGGCGCCGGCCCGGGCCCCGCCTCCCGCCTCCGCGCTCGCGGCGCGGGGCCTGCCGGGACTTGTAGTTTTTCCCCGCGAGCGCCGCCGCGCTGGGACCCCGGGGCGCGCGGGCTGCAGGGGTCCCGGCCCCGGCCGGTGACGGGGGGCCCGGGAGCGGACGCGCGGCCGAGCCGGAGCGCCCAGTGGTGGAACGGGGACTGGCACGTCCACGCCCTGGGCGCCGGATCGCCCTCTGCGCGCCTTGCGCTACAGGCCACGGCCGAGCCCGGCCCGGGGCGCGCCCCGCGGGGGGCTGCAACCCCCGGGGCGGCGCGGCGCGGCGCGGCGCGGCGCGGCGGCGGGTCCCCACCGCCCGGGCCGGGCGCACGCGCTGGCGGCGGACAAAGGTGCACTTTGTTCCCTCCCGGGGCGCCCAGGGGGGTCCCGTTGCCGGCGCCCGCGCAGCCCGAGCGCCCCCCGGCGGCCGCGCGGTGCAGGGGGCGCGGCGGCCGGTCCACGCGGACTCGCGGGCGCTGCGGGCGTGGGAAGCGGCCGACGCTCCTTGGAGCCGGCCCGGTGGGCGGGGGGCGCGCAGGAGGAGCCGCGCACCGGCGACCCTCGTGACCGCCGACCCGCGGGCCAGTTCCCAAAGGCTGCAGGCAGCGCGGCGCGCGGGTGGAGATGCGTTTCCCGATTCTTGGCGCATTTTTCTCTTGGGGCTCGCAAGAGTCAGGTCCCCCCGGGCGCGCGCGCGCGACTCTACATCTGCACCTCGCCTCTGGTCCTGGCTACCGCTGGAGAAAGAGCTCTCCTCCTCCTCCTCCGTCTAGGGGCGCGCGGGGTGGAGGTGGGGGGTCCTCGACACAAGTCCCCCAGGTTGGGGGAGGGGTGGACCGGTCCCTGGGAACAATGAGGCCTTTGCCTCCTCTGCTTTTTGCAGGCGGATTTCCGTTCAGAAGGAGGCTTTGGGCCTTCTCTGTCCAAAAGGAGGAAACCTTCTGTCCCCGGGGCTGCCAGGAAGTGGTGGGGAGGTGCCGAGAAAGGGAGAACAATTACTGTGCATTGGAGAAAAATAAAGACTTGAGTAGACTCTCCCGGCGCGGACACCCCGGCCGGCCGGCCTGGCGACTGCAGCTGCCCAGGACCGGCCCGTTTCCTGATGGAATCTATCCACCACCTCCACTTCCGGCTGCCCACTTGGGTTGGGGGATTCCCTCTCGCCCCCACAGCCTCAGCTCCTCACCTCCTCTGTAGAGCAGCACTGGGCAAGTACAGTGATCGCTCAAAGAGAGAGAGAGGACTGGGGACTAAATGAATGAATGATCCCCCAGTTTAGGAATTTTTCCCACCCCAAGACTTGTTCACAGCACCCCAGGCTCGGTCTGTGTCTGCAGGTTCCCAGAGCCCAGGTGAGAATGGAAGGATCTCAGGGCGGGAGAGAGAATGCAGTGGGGGTAAGGCCGCATGCCAACTACTACAGAGGGCAGCCAAAGGCGTGTTGCAGACTCCAGATGGTCTGTGCAGGGGCCAGGGAGATGACCCAGAGGACTGACTTTAACCTAAGGGAGGGTCCATGGCCGGCACCCCACAATCCCCTGAGCACCAGAAATATGGCCAAAGAAAGAGATTCCTGATCCAGAGCCGCCTCTCAGGAGCAGGGAGATGCCCTGGAGCTCTCGTCCAGAGGCAACTTCTGTTTCCCTAGGTCTGAGGTGGGTCTAGAGATGCCATCGGGAACAGGATCTAACAGGTCCATGGCTCTGCAGCCCACGCTTGGAGCTCACTGCTGGGAGAGACCGGTCCAAGTCACCTGCCACCTCACCCTTGGGGCTCTTACCGACGAGCGAGTTTAGGTAACCCAGAAGGCCCTGCCTGGCCCCATCCTTGGGCAAATAGGACTTCGACTCAGAAAGTAAGTGGGTTGGTGCCGGCATCCATTCCGTGAGTAAGGCCCATCTGTTCACTCCGCTGAGGCTTGTTCTTTCTCCAGAATCAACAGCTGGGAAATTATCTGGCTTCAAGTAGGACAGGAGGACGTTGCAGGACCAAAATGGACTGAAAATGGCCAGTCGGCGCCTGGGTATCCCATCCTGGCCTGCGTACTCTATTTGAATTCTTTCATCAGATGCAGCATCCTGGTGAGATGGAGAACAGAAGTGCCACTTTCTAGATAAAGCAATCAGGCAACCGGTTACAAGGTTTGGGTTTGGGAACCATACCCAGTGCTGCTCAGGGCTTGCTCCAGGTTCAGTGCTCAGGCAAGTGCCCTACCCACTGTACCATCACTGGGACTCACCAATGATGGCTTATAACTTGCCTGGGGTCACATGGTAAGATGAAGACCAGAGATCTCAAGCAGCCAGTGGACACAATCTGGCCAGCAGCTTTGGACTCCCTATGCGAGGCTCCAGGATGGAACATTTTTTTCTTTTTGGGTCACACCCGGTGATGCACAGGAGTTTCTCCTGGTTCATGCACTCAGGAATTAATCCTGGTGGTGCTCAGGGGACCATATGGGATGCTGGGAATCGAACCCCGGTCAGCCTCGTGCAAGACAAATGCCCTACCCACTGTGCTATCGCTCCAGACCCTCCAGGAGGGAACTTGAGCTGCCCTGTCAGAAGGCCAAGCCTGCGCCTGGCTGAATGCTGAAAAGTTAAGGGCTTCGCCACCCTGAGAGGCCGTTCCTCCCCACCAACTGCAGTCCGCGTGCCGCTCCTTGAAAAATGGATCTGACTCAAGGACAAGCAAGTGATTAAATCTCCAGAGACAAGTGGGGGAAATTGCTGCCTGAAAGCAGGAATGGAACTGCACGCAGAGGGAGGGAGAGAGGTCTAGGAATGTGCCCTTGGAGACTGCCGAGGGCCAACTCCGTGGGATCAGCTGGGCCCAACATGCCCAGGAAACAGTTGCTGGGCTTTCTCCTAGGGGCACCTGGATGCTAGGCGTGACCTGGCTCCGTGGAGTTCGTACCAATAAAAACTGGCCCTTCTGGAAAGTCACCGAGCTAGCTATCTGCAGCCTCCAACATGGTCCGGGTGGGTCTGAGTAATCCATCGGGCTTTCTGAATCATGCGGGGGCTGGCGCTGTCGTCCTGTCCTTGCCTCCCGGCTTTCTGATCAGCAGGAAACAGCTGGAGTTGGGCTTGCATTCTGTGCTATTCGCTCCTTCCGTGTTTGCCCCACAGATGCCAGTCTCCTGGGGAGCGCCCTGCCGTTTTCCCCAGAGAGCAAAGGCAAACCGAGGGCAGACAGCAGGGGACACAAGAACAGGGGTCATTGTGGACACCTGCACAAAGGCCTTCGGGGACGGTGATGTTAGGCACCCGGGCATCTTCCAAGAGGAGATACGGGGCTGGCAGCCTGGAGTCCCCGGTTCCAGCACCTCTGCCCTCCTGGCCTCGGGAGGCCGCCAGACGGGGCATGAGAAACCTTGTCCAAAGCTCTCGCTCGTCTGTTTTCACCGCATATTTTTCTTTAAAGTCAAGCCGCTTAAAAAACCTCTTACTCATCCCAACCAGTGACATTTGTGAAATGTGAGTACTAGAAATATCACTGTGGGAAAAACTTATTCCAGGCGACACGTGGAGGCCGGGCTGCCTTTGGCTTCCAAATGAGCTGGCCGGGCCCCACCGATGCGCCGAGAAGCCTCCCTGAACTTGCCAGATGACGGTGACTGGAGGAAAGCCAGGGGCCTGGCGTGGCAAGCGGACTGGACGGGGTCATCTGTTGGGTCCGTCCCCACAGGCACGGAGAAGTGATTCCTGCAGAGTGCATGGCCCGCCATGCTGCCTCTCCTGCTCCAGTCTTGAGGGCAGCCAATTGGGGGGAAGACTGGTTTGTTTGTTAGGAGAACCCCCTCTCCCCCCTACCCCCCCACCTCCTAACCCAAGCTTGACTGGGCCCCTGGGTTTTTGCAAAGTTGAATGAGTGAGCAGTGGGGAACAGACCCCATCTGCAATTCTCAGACTGCAAGCACTGAACCGGGGTGTGTGTGTGGGGGGGGGGAGTCACTTCAAGGCCCTGACAGTAGTGCTGCTCCCACTCCACAGGGTCAGAGACACTTGAGTCCCATGGGTGGCCAGGGATTGAACCCAGGCCACGCCCTAACCTCTGTCCTAATGCCTAACCCGAGTCAGCATTTTTTTTTTCTTTTTAGGTCACACCCAGCAATGCACTGCATGGAGGTTACTCCTGGCTCATGCACTCAGGAATTACTCCTGGAGGTGCTCGGGGAACCATATGGAATGCTGGGAATTGAACCCCGGGTCGGCCACGTGCAAGGCAAACGTCCTACCCGCTGTGCTATTGCTCCAACCCCTTAGTCACAATCACTGTCACTGTCTTCCCATTGTTCATCGATTTGCTTGAGCAGATCCAGTAACGTCTCCATTTTGAGACTTTTTGTTACTGTGTTTGGCATATCGAATACGCCACGGGTAGCTTGCCAGGCTTTGCCGCACAGGCGAGATGTTCTCAGTAGCTTGCCGGGCTCTCCGAGAGGGGCAGAGGAATCGAACTCGGGTCAGCCATGTTGTTCACTTGCAAGGCAAACACCCTACCCACTGTGCTATCACTCCAGCCCAACCCCTGAGTCAGCATTTTAAGTCCTTGTCCAGCACTACCACCAGAGCACGTACACACACACACACACACACACACACACACTTATTTTTCTTTTTTTTTCTTTTTTTTTCTACACCTGGAAGTGCTCAGGGATCACTCCTGGCAGGCTCGGGACCATCTTGGGTGTTGGGGATCAAACCTGGATTAGCAGCCTACAAGGCGAGCACCTTCCCCCCTGTCCCATCTCTCTGGTCCCATGCCTTTCCCCAGTCCCCACCCCTTCCCTGGACCCAGACCTTGAATCCTCCCCCGCCCTGCAAGGCAGCACCTGTTCAGACAGGCTGCCTCCGTGAAGAAAGAAGGCTGGTGCCCAAGGTCAACCGACTGGCAAGGACATGGCCAGGCTAGCCCTCTAGGGAAGTCTCACCCCTCACTACGGGAAGACCGGAAACCATCTTTTCATCTTTCAGTTCCCTCCTCCAGAGAACCTGGTAGCCCGCACACTGTGCAAGCCTTACGCACTGCAGGCATTGCAACGATCGCTGATTCATACCCCACAGGGCATGACTCAGCCCTTCCGAGGCCCCTGACATGCTTGTTCTTCCAATCTACTTAACTAGCAAAAGTCCCACATCACAGGCCAGGCGTGGGCTCAGTGGGAAGAGCACTTACCTGCTTGTTTGTGTGAGGCCGTGGGTTCAATTCCCAGCACCACCAAATTATCCAACAGAGAAGATAGTCCCACATGCCTGCCGCAATCAAAGATTTTAAAAGGCCGGGAGGGGGCGTTGCAGGAGTGGAGCAATAGTGTAGAGGTTAAGGCTCTTGTTTTTTTTTTTTTTGTTTAAGTCCTTCATGATGATTTATTACATTCAGTATTCCAACACGAATCCCACCACCATTACACCTTCCCACCACTATTATTTCCAATCTTCCCAACCACCACCCAAGCTTGCCCCAATAGCAGGCCCTCCCTAAGTCATTTATTTTATACTTTTTGTTATGAATAATTTGCTAAAAATGATCCAAAAAGATTTCCTTAGAGAAAGGGCTAGAGCGATAGCACAGCGGTAGGGCGTTTGCCTTGCAAGCAGCCAACGTGGCCGACCCGAGTTCGATTCTTCCGCCCCTCTCGGAGAGCCCGGCAAGCTACCGAGAGTATTCGATATGCCAAACACAGTAACAACAAAGTCTCCAATGGAGACGTTACTGGGCCCGCTCAAGCAAATCGATGAACAACGGGAGGACAGTGATCACAGAGAAAGTGCATGAAGATTGTTGTGTCTCACCCTGGAGCAATTAAACCCTTGTATTACCAACATGTTGTTACAGGTTAAGCCTTGTGTAGTAATATTTTCTTAATCAAGATTGGTTGCCTTCTAGTTCACATCCCATCCAGTGTATTGTGCTGCTCCTGGTATATCAGTGGTGAGTATGAGATGTCATTCCAGGAGTTTGATGAGTTTGATGTAGCTGGAGTTAAATTTTCAACTGAATGATGACTTTGGGGTTCGGAGGCATCTTTGCAGCTTATTGATATATTTAAAGAGATTTTGGGGGGTTTTTTTTGGGTCACACCCAGTGATGTTCAGGGGTTACTCCTGGCTCTGCACTCAGGAATTATTGCTGGTGGTGCTCCAGGAACCATATGGGATGTGGGGGATTGAATCCCCCCTTTTTAAAAAAAAAAAAGAGATTTATTTATGAGTCTCTTAATCATGGTTGGCTAATGAGCTTATATGGCACTGAAGGCAGATCATAGGTGTGACTGCCAGGCTCCAGGAAGAACAGGGGATGAGGGTGGTCGCCCAACCCCAACTCCGTGAGAGTCTGGAGCGTACCTGAGGTTTTCAACAGATTCATTCCTGGATGAGGCTTGTTTCAAGCCTGTGGAGTCTGACCATGAATATGGCGACGATTTGGGTTCTAGAGGTATTCAGCTGCCAGGGCTCTATTTGGGCAAGTGGTGGGTTCACCTGCCCCCTCCCAGGGTGCCCTGAATGAGATTCAACCTGGCACAAGGTCTGGAGGCATCTCTGCAGCTTTGTTGAAGGCTCTTGTCTTGCCCACAGCCAACATAGGGTCCCCCAAATCAGGAGTGATCACTGAGCTTATCATCAGATGTAAGCCTGAGCGCAGCCAGGTGTGGCTCCAAAACCAAATAATAAACAGGAAATGTTAAAAGGGAGGGCTGGAGCGATAGCACAATGGTAGGGCATTTGCCTAGCGCACAGCTGGCCCAGCCGAGCCGGGTTCGATTCCTCCGCCCCTCTCGGAGAGCCCGGCAAGCTACCGAGAGTATCTCGCCCCCACAGCAAAGCCTGGCAAGCTACCCATGACATATTCAATATGCCAAACACAGTAACAACAAGTCTTAAAATGGAGACGTTACTGGGCTCGCTTCAGCAAATCGATGAATATTGGGAGGACCATGACCTTGACCGTTAAAAGGGAAAGGTAAAAGGCATGACCTCCAGTGTCTGAGATCAGCGTCAGAGACAGCCCACAGACACTTCTCAATTCCTGGAACTTCTAACACCCCCTCACCCTGCCCCCAACCACACCTCTGTCCTCAAACCTGCCCGCCTGCATCCAGCCCATGACGAGACACTGTTTTATTTCCTCCCCTTCTCTTCCCTCTGCTACTGCTCTTGTTATGAGCACCGGGCACCACTCACACACACACACACACACACACACACACACACACACACTCGGTCGAGCTACTTGTGGGGGATCATCTTTCTTTCTGGCGCCTTCAGGACAGCCCTCTGCTGGTTGTGGTGTTCTGGAACATTCTATGTGGTAGTGCTCACCCAGGTTGCTGTGATGCTCATGCGTGTGCTCGCTGGACGGTCGCACTCCTGGCCACAGTGCTCACCAGTTTGTTCCATTCTGGGATTTGCACACCTTTAGTTGCAGCTGCTCGCTCACACTTGCACCAGAGACCCACGTTCTGTGGCGGGACTGGGGCATGCCACGGTGCAGAGCTGCCAGGATCTGGCTCAGCACATGTGGGCAGCCCTGGGGGACCAAACTCGGGGCCTCCGGCTTGCAGGGCAAGTGCTTTTAGCCACGGAACGGTCCTTCGGGTCCCTGACACAATTTGAAAGGACAACATACAGCCTCCTCTCGTGTCAGCTTCGAGGGGTGTCTGAAACACATTTCCTGCCTGGAGATCATGCTGGGAGACTTGGGTGTGTTTCGCTTGAGTCAGTGCTGAGCAACTGGGTCGATTTAAATGGAGGTGAAATGTTCCGACGGTAAGGAAATGACACTGTGAAAGTATAAAAATTAATTGTGCTCTTCGGGAGGAGGAGGAGAGACCGCCTCTCCTGCTCCGTAATCTACTTAAAAGTCAATGATTTTCTGTTAATAGGGAGAGGAGAAGAACCCAAAGCATCTCTTGGAGTCTTCTAATGACTCGCATCGATTAGGAGCTGGCATTTCCTAAGCCAGGGTCACGGGTGCAAGCAGAGTGGCCTGCGATGGCAATGTGGCTGAGACCTGAATAACAAAGATCAGATTGTTTCCAGGAGAGGAGGGGGAGGAGGAGAGCTGGATTGAAAGGTACACCGGGGAGGCACCCTTAAAGCCAGATGACTCAGAGAAGCGAGCCTGCACCAAGTGCTCCCGGCCGCCTTACTGCCGCAACCACACCAGTTTTCTCTGCCCCGTTGACTCTGAACCTAATTATCTCCAAGGTCTGAGTACGGGCGGGAGAGATCGCTCCAGAAGCTGGAGGGCAGACTCAGTCCCTGACACAGTATGGTCTCCCCCAAGTACTACCCGGGGTGACTCCAGAGCAGAGCCAGGAGTAGCCTCTGAGCACTGCTGGGAATAGGCTCAAAGTAAAAGTAAAAAAAAAAAAAAAAAAAAAAAACACCTAGGGAAAAGGCTTTTTTGTTTTTTGGGAGGTTTTGTTTTGTTTTGTTTTGTTGCATTTTGGGTCACACCCGGCGATGCACAGGGGCTACTCCTGGCTCATGCACTCAGGAGTTACTCCTGGCGGTGTTCAGGGACCATACGGGAAGCTGGGAATCGAACCCCGGTTGGCCACGTGCAAGGCAAATGCCCTACCCGCTGTGCTATCCCTCCAGCTTCGGGGATGAGGTTTTATTTGAGTTGGAGCCTTGTCACCATGAAGCTGTGACTTGTCCCAGCAAGGTGGCCAGGGAAGGTGAGCATTTCTCTGACCCAATTAAAGGAGGAGACTTGCTCCCAGCTAGAAGACTCGGCGGGCCAGTCACATGCCAAACGGCACCTAAGTCCTACTCTGAGTTTTGAAAGCGTCGTCCTCCGCGCAGGCTGCTTGGCTGACGAGTCCCCGAAAGGGAATGGAGTATCTCATCTGCCCAGCGGGCCTGGAGCCACTTACTTCCCTCCTGGAGAGGCCCAGGCGGGGGTTACCGACCTTGCCAAGGAAATGAGCTTGGGCGGGAGCCAGCAGACTGGCAGGCCCTGCCCAGGTCGCGGTTCTCCGCAGAGCAAGGATGCCACCTAGCCCAGTGCCGCGGAGCTGCAGGCGTTTCCCCACACAGCGGTGGGCACGTCTGGATTCGGTGGTGAGCTGAGTGCTGGGGCAACTTGGGCACAGTGCCCACAGCGGCCCGGGCTCTGCGAAGAACTCAGCTCAGGAAGTGTTTCCTGGCTCAACCTGTCTTTCCCTCACCTGAATCGTGAGCACCACACTCCTAGTGCACCCAGGGGTCTGCCTGGGGCTCCCAGGAAGCTGTCCTCACCGGGCTGGGCTAGTGTTTGGGGGCAGCGCAGGGGGTTAACCCGCCCCCTCCCCCCGAGAGTTCCAGGTGTTTGTGAAATAGGGAACTGAACCCTAGTACAGATCAAAACTGGGGGCTGGAGTGATAGTACAGGGGAGAGGGCGTTTGTCTTGCACGGCCAAGCCAGGTTCGATTTCTAGCATCCCATATGGTCCCCTGAGCACCACCAGGAGTAATTCCTGAGTTCAGAGCCAGGAGTAACCCCTGTGCATCGCCGGGTGTGACCCAAAAAGAAAATTTAAAAAAGGTACAACTGGGGGCCCGGGCCCTCCCAGTGGCAGACGTGTGTCCACACCTTTCAGCTCTGGCTGTTCCCTTCCACACAGGGTGCTGGATGTCCCGTTTCTTTTCTGCCACCTCAGCGCCGGTCTGGGTCCCAACAACAGGTGCACATATGTCCTTTCTAGGTACGGGTGGAGCAGAGTCTGACTCCATCCGTGAGGCAGCCTTCCGCAGGGCTGGTCTGGAAGCAGCAGCCTTACCTAGCAATGCTCGTTCCCCGTGGTCAGACCATCACTCATCCCAGAAGCAGCTTTAGTTTCCCCTATTTTGATCTTTCATCAGAACAATGAAACAAGAGACATTTTCTGTTCTCTGCTGAGCTACGTCCCCAGGTCAAGAGAAGGATAGGGGTGGGGAGGGTAGAATCATCCAGGGGTGCTCGGGGACCATTCCTACACGCGACCCCTGACTGCCAAGGGAACCATATGTGATGTGGGGGGATTTGAATCAGGGTCTCGGTCTGATGCAGCCACGTATCTCCTAGCTCTCCAGTCCAAGATAATGGATTTTATGGAGTTAAATGAACATATATTTTCTGAACTTTTTTATTAGAGCACCATGATTTTCAAAAATATTCATCGTTTTGTTTTAGACAACACAGTATTGCAGCACTGATCCCACCTCCAGCATCAACTTCCCTCCGTGAGTGTTCCCAGGGGCCCTCCCATATCCACCCCCCTCCAGTCTGTCCTCTCGACAGGCACCTTTCTAAGTTCTTTTTTATTCCTTGGCTTTTTGGGTCACACCCGGCAATGTACAGGGGTTACTCCTGGCTCATGCACTCAGGAATTACTCCTGGCAGTTCTTGGGGGACCATATGTGATGCTGGAATCGAACCCGGGTCAGCCGCATGCAAGGCAAACACCCTACCCGCTGTGCTATCACTCCAGGCCCCCTTTCTAAGTTCTGTTGTTAAAACTTGATTCTCGGGGGCTGGAGCGATAGCACAGCGGGTAGGGTGTTTGCCTTGTATGCAGCTGACCCTGGTTCGATTCCCAGCATCCCATATGGTTCCCTGAGCACCGCCAGGAGTATTTCCTGAGTGCACGAGCCAGGAGTAACCCCTGTGCATCGCCAGGTGTAACCCCAAAAGCAAAAAAGAAAAAACTTGATTCTCTCTCTTTTTTTGGGAGGGGGGGTGAAGGGAGCTTTTTGGATCATACCCAGAGATGCTCAGGGCTTACTCCTGGCTCTGCACTCAGGAATCACTCCTGGCAGTGCTCGGGGACCATATGGGATGCTGGGGATTGAACCCAGGTCGGCCACGTGCAAGACAAACCTGTTGTACTATTAAGTCCTACTTGTTGCACTGTTGTTCCAGCCCCAAAACTAGGGTTTCTCGATTTCCTTGTTGTTGACTCTGTGGTTGGCTGTTTGACCTAAAGCAAGTATGTAACCTGCTATACTCTCCCTCTGGTCCCAACCTGTTCACTTTTAAAATGGTGAGTTTTTGTTTTGGTTTTAGGGCCACACCCAGTGATGCTCAGGGGTTATTCCAGTCTATGAGCTCAGGAATCACTCCGGAAGGGGTATGCAAGACTGTATTGGGGACCAGGGATCAAATCCAGGTCAGCCACATGCAAGGCAAACACCTGACTCATTGCACTATCTCCCAAAGCAAAGGTTTGATCTCCGGAATAATTCCAGGAGCAACTTCTCAACCAAGAGAGCGGCCTGCAAACTAAAAATGACACTCTTGTGTCTGGCTGGGGGCTCTCAGGTGGGTCAGCTGCTTCCTGTTTGAGAGGCACTCAGTCAGCCAAGCCATGACTGAAAGACGGCGTCTCTGTGACGACAGGGGCTTTCACGAGCTGGGACTGCCAACAGGGATGCTTGTACCGCCATCTCAGTGCCCAGCGCCTCACCAGTCCAGGTCTGCAAGTAATTCCAGCCTTTCACCGCCCGCATTGGCAGGACCTCTCTGCAACCAGAGAGGATCTTCAGTTTGTCTTTATAAATCCTGTCTTACTCTTTTTATGTTTTTTTTTGTTTTGTTTTTTGTTTTGGCCACATCCTGCGAAGCTCTGGGGTTACTCCTGGCTCTGCACTCAGAGATGACTCCTGGTGGTGCTCAGGGGACCATCATAGGTGGTGCCAAGGATGGAACCTGGGATGGCCATGTACAAGGCGAACGACCTCCCCCCCGTATCTCTCTCCAGCCCTGATCCTGACAAGCTCTTGCCCTCAGGTCTCCTGGGCACTCGGACAGCAGCTTGGACCTCTTCTTCCCTGGCTCCAGGAGCTTCCTGGGGCTGCTGCCTATCTCCCGGCACCATCCTCGGGGTCCCTCACGGAGGATCTCCAGGGATTGTTGCTCTATGACCAGATACTGCACCTAGGGCCTGCAATGCTGCTCCCCTAAGTCCACTCTCTTCAGCCGCGGTGCACAAGAGGGACCCTGGTGCTTGCTGGAGGTCCCTGCAGTGCTCACACTCTTCTCTTGCTCACCAGAGCTCACATTTCCTGGTCACAGAGCCCCCAATGCCTCTTCTATTGAAAGGCTCAAGGCCCCTTCTCAGGGGCTCCCCGCGACACCACAGAGGATGTTTATGAAGGTCATTTTATAAAAGTCATTCATGAAAAACTAACCATTGTGTTACTCTTGAGCAGTTATTCCTTTTTTATTTGGGGACCACATCCAGCTACACTCAGGGCTTATCCAGATCATCTGCTTGCAAGGCAAATGCCTCACCTGCTGTATTACCTCTACAGACCCCCAGAAACTAATCACTTTATTTATTTATTTATTTATTTATTTATTTTTGTGGGCAACACCCGGTAACACTCAGGGGTTTCTCCTGGCTCTGCATTCAGGAATTACTCCTGGCAGTGCTCGGCGATTGAAGCCAGTAAACACCCTACTGGCTTCACTATCTTTCCACCCCCAAAACTAGCCCATTTTAGGGGCCAAAGCAATATTACAGTGTTTGGGGGCAATTTCATTGTGCTTACCTTGCCCATGTGGTCTCCAAAACCTACAAAACCTAGGCACAGTCAGGAGTAAGCTCTGAGCACCACTAGGTATGGCCCAAACACAAGTAGACCATCCCCCCAAAAAATATACACAGAGTTTGTAACAGTAAGAGCTCCACTTCTAGGTAGATACCTGCAAACAACAGATGAACTACACTCAAACATCTGACTACAGGAATGTGTAAGGTTCACAGCAGTGGCTATAATAGAACAAATCTTTTAATTTTTTTGTTTTATTTATTTATTTATTCTTTTTGAGCCACACCAGTGATGCTCAAGGGTTACTCCTGGCTCTGCACTCAGGAATTACTCCTGGTGGTCCTTGGGGCCCACATGGGGTGCCAGGGATTGAACACGGGTCAGCCAAGTGCAAGGCAAATGCTCTGTCTGCTGTACTATCTCTCCAGTTCCTAATAGAACAGATTTTAAGATAAATCAAGTCTTTACCCATAATAGACATTGGTGAAGCAAAGCGTAGGAGAAAATTTCAGCAGTATTCTGAAATCTAATCACGAAGAAAGAGCAAACACGTGAACCAGGGCAGTCAGAAAACACCAGCCTCTGTGGTCGGAGAGAGAGTACCAGGTTACGGCATGTGCAAGGCTGAGCCCAGTTCAATCCCCGGCACTCCAAGAACCCTGGGAGTGGCCCCGGAGGACTGGGCCAGGAGTCCCAGCACTGCTGGGTGTGGCCCCAAAACAGAAAGGAATAAAGAAAGGAAGGAAGAAATAAGCAGAGAGAGAGGGAGACAGAGACAGAGACAGAGACTCAAGTATTGAGTTTGTTTTGATTTTTTTCGGTGAAGTTTTCCAGCAGGAAAGCCATCAGAAATGACTAAGAAACCAAATATGATTTAAGCAATAGTTCAAGGCAACAAGAGACTTGTGATAAAACCTAAGACGATCACCAGAGAAATCTGAGAGCTGATAAGTGGCAGAGGCCTCCAGGGAAAGTTGGCGACAGCCTTGGGGAAGGACATGGTGAGCCTGAAACCTGCCAGACCTCAGGGATTGAGGATGGAGTAACAAGGTCAGGGCGAGCAGCTGCAAAAATCCCAGTACATGGACAGAAAATAATTTAAGATTTTGACATGGGGATAACTCAGTGGTAGAGCGTCCGCCTTGCAAGCTTGAGGCTGTGAGTCTGATCCCCAAGCGCCACCCCATGAACATGAAGTAACGTCCCAGATGATTTACCTTGTTGGATCGCCGGTGCCACACCAAAGTGTGAGGTCTCCAGGGCACCAAAAAGTGTGCGAGAAGGAGCATGCAAAACACCACAATTGGAAGTGTATGACCCTGGGGCTAGAGCAATAGCACAGCGGGTAGGGTGTTTGCCTTGCATTCGGCCGACCCGGGTTCGATTTCCAGCATTCCATATGGTCCCTTGAGCACCGCCAGGGGTAATTCCTGAGTGCAGAGCCAAAAAGCAAAAAACTAAAATAAAATAAAAATAAATAAAGTGGGGCTGGAGAGATAGCACAGCGGGTAGGGTATTTGCCTTGCACGCGGCCAACCTGGGGTTCGATTCCCAGCATCCCATATAGTCCCCTGAGCACCACCAGGAGTAACTCCTGAAGGCAGAGCCAGGAGTAACCCCTGTGCATCGCCAGGTGTGACCCAAAAAGCAATAAATAAATAAATAAATAAAGTGTGTGACCCTGATCATCTGGTCATCACAACCTCAACGACAGAGGTGGGTCCATCCCTGGAGGCTTGAATCCAGAACAAGTCAGCTCCCCTTTCTCTGGGTTGGTTTTTTGTTCTTTTTAGATTTGGGGCCATACCTGGTGGTGCTCAGGGCATACTCCAGACTCTGGGCTCAGGAATCACTCCTGGTGGTGCTCATGGCCCATACGGGATGCTGGGAATTGAACTGGGTCAGTTGCATGCAAGGCAAATTCCCTAACCGCCGTACTATCGCTCGGGCCCTGTGCTGGCCTTCATGCAAGAAACAGCATAAGCTCATTCAGCAGGGACTGGTGGCTGTCCAGGAGATAATGTGGAAGCCACTGCCCCTTTGAAGGGCCCTTTTCCCCCAACCCAGGGAGAGCTGAATATGGACTTTAATGGAAAAAATAAAAAATGGAGTGTGGGGGGAGATTTTTATTTATTTATTTTTTTGTCATGGGAAGGCAAAGAGGAAGAACACAGCAAACCCTAGAGTAATGCTTGCCATCTCTAATTGTAGCCCCAGTTACCAGAATGTTAACTTGTGGTTCCAGGGAGGTATTTTCCTAATCATCATAAAAAGGCGCAGAGATCTTTTCATTTGCCTTTTTCTCAACTGGGTCCAAAACTTCATCCCCCGGAGTCAGAAGGAAGAATTCCAGCTCATCCCTCGCCACTTGGTAAGGAGGACAAGGTCAGCTTGTCTTTTTCCTTGAGGGGAACATGGTGTGTCCTTGCCATGGCAGCTCGAGAATGCTGAGCAGAAAGATGTGATTTTTTCCAGGACTTCCATGGAAAGAACAGCCTGGCTCCTGGCTCGGCTGCTGCGTCTTCAGACACTCGACAATCATTTCTCTGAGCAGCTGCTCGAAGCCAGGCCTCTGGCCTCGCTATTGGAACCACAGAGATGAGGAAGGCAGGAGCTTGGCCTCACTTCGCAGGAGGGTTAGGCCCTGCACAGGTGGTGAAAAGTGTCAGGCTGAGCATGTGATGAATGATAAAAAGGCCAGTACAATGGGCTGGAGCGATAGCACAGCAGAAAGGGCGTTTGCCTTGCATGCGGCCGACCCGGGGTTCGATCCCCAGCATCCCATATGGTCCTCCGAGCACCGCCAGGAGTTGCAGAGCCAGGAGTAACCCCTGTGCATCACCGGATGTGACCCAAAAAGAAAAAAAAAAAGGCCAGTGCAGACTGACCTCCAGAGATGCGGTTGCCAAGCTGTCCCAGGTAAGCCCAGTCTCCGGGCTGAGGAGTCTGGAGCCTCCTCAAGGATGCGGGTGGGCAGAGTCCCTGCCCTGCTGAGGTCCAGCACCCTGTCCACTCCTGACAGTCTCCAGCATATAAGCGACCCAGCTTCACAGAGCCACGGCTAACCGCTCGGAGAGACGCCAAGCTGCTGAATTGTCCCAGCTCCAGCGCCACAAGACACCTCCACATGTCACCGCACTGACAACCCAGGAGGAGCACAGCAAATTGGATGGGAAAAGTGCGGAGGAGCCCACTCAACTCAATGAGGGAACCCAGGAGCACCACACAGCTCAGTAAGTGCTCAGACAAGGACTGTAGTCAGGTATAAGATATAAGTTGTAACAAGCAATAAAAGGAAATTATTTGGTGCCTGCTAAGCAGGCAGGCTTGAGGGCGGGGTGCAAAGCTAGAGACATTAGTGGAGGGAAGGTCACTCCGGTGGTGGGATCGGTGTGGGAACATGGAACACCTGAAACAACTGTATGATGAACAACTTTGTGACTAATGGTGTTTCAATAAAATTTTGAGGGCTGGAGCGATAGCACAGCGGGTAGGGTGTTTGCCTTGCACACGGTCAACCCGGGTTCGATTCCTCTGTCCCTCTCGGGGAACCGACAAGCTACCGAGAGTATCTTGCCCACATGGCAGAACCTGGCAAGCTCCCCGTGGTGTATTCGATATGCCAACAACAGTAACAACAAGTCTCACAGTGGAGACGTTACTGGTGCCCACTCGAGCAAATCGATGAACAACAGGAGGACAGTGCCACGGGACAGTGCCAAATAAAGTTTTGAACGATGACAAAAAGGAAAAGGCCAATCCCAGGAGCGAGCCATGGGGCAGGAAGGCGCTGGGGAGGGGAAAGCAGGAAAGCAGGAAGGCTGCAGAACGGTGTTGAGCTGGGAGCGAGCACCAAGATGCTTCTACCCCGGAAGGCACAGGAGGTGGACCGTGCTGTCCCTTCTGGGCAGTCGAAGATACAGCCTGAGGGTAGGGTCAGGCATCTCTCCCACCCCAACTCCCAACAGACCAGGCTGGGCCCAGGTTCTAGATGTTAATCCCCTTTAAGTCAACGAAGATCAGCTTTTAATGTTTTTGTTTGATTTTACTTTAGTTTTTTTTTTTTGGGGGGGGGGGTGCATACCCAGCGGTGCTTGCTCAGGGTTTCAGAAATTGGAGCTTGCTATAAGCAATGCTCTGGGGACTGTGCCATGCCAGAGATCAAATCCCGACCTCTCATGTACTAAGTATGCGCTCAGCCCCATGAGTCATCTTCCTGGCCCTTAATTTTATTTATTTGGTCTTGGGGAGCCATAGCGTGCAGTGCTCGGAGATTTCTCCAGGTATGTGGTAAAGGGTCACTCCTGAGGTTCTCAGAGGACCATGGGGCATTAGGGATTGAACCTGAACTTCCTGTGTGCAGAGCACATGTGCACAGCTCTCTGTGCCCTTTGACCCAGCTCCCTGACCCAAGCTCAAATTTTAGAGTTTAAAATTAATTATTGCTGGGGCTGGAGCGATAGCACAGCGGGTAGGGCGTTTGCCTTGCACGCGGCTGACCCGGGTTTGATTCCCAGCATCCCATATGGTCCCCTGAGCACCGCCAGGGGTGATTACTGAGTGCAGAGCCAGGAGTAACCCCTGTGCATCGCCAGGTGTGACCCAAAAAGAAAAAAAAATTATTGCTTCTTCACCTTTTGGCTAAGATCAAGTGTAAAATGAATTAATTAATTTTGGTTTGGGACCACACCTGGCAGTGCTCAGGGTTTACTCTTGGCTCTGTGCTCAGTGATCACTCCTGGAGGTGATGACTCCTCCAGGGGCCTGTATGGGGTGCCAGAAATTGAATCCACGTCAGCTGTGTGCAAGGCAAGCGCCCTCCCCATTATATATTGTCTCTCTAGCCCCCTCCTAGTTAGCCTTTTTTGGGGGGGGGGTCACACCCAGTGATGCTCAGGTGTTACTTTTGGCTCTGCACTCAGGAATTACTCCTGGCGGTGCTCAGGGACCGTATGGGATGCTGGGAATTAAACCAGATTGACTGCGTACAAGGCAAACGCTCTACCTACTGTACGATCGCTCCAGCCCACCTAGTTAGCTTTAAAAGAAAAAGTTCCAGGTTCCCCAAGCCCGAGTGTAGCGCCAGAGCAGACCTGGGGCAAGAGCAAGACCAGCTGACTGCAGCATGACACCTTCCTTTCCCGGCTTTCACGGTCTGTTAAATTCCAAAATTTGAACCTTTTGGAGATTGGTGTTTGTGCAAAGGCCTGAGCCCTAAAGCAAATGAAAGGATGAAGAAGCACATCAGGTAGAGAAAAACAAAGTACCCAGAGCTGGTGCCAGTTTGAAAAAGAGAGTGTGTCCACTTGTGGGCAGAAGAACAGCTAATAACTCCTTCACGACTGGGGCCGAGAGATGGTACAGTGGGCTGGATGTTTGCCCTGCACACGACCGACCTGGGTTCAATCCCCAGCACTACATAGGGTCCTCTGAGCCCCACAAGGTGTGAACCCTGAGTGCAGTTCCTGGAGTCAGCCCTGCACACCTCTGGGTGTGGCCCTAAAACAACACAAAAAAACAACAATATCACACCAGACTGGGCACGGGAAGCTTTTTGTGAGCTTTCCTCATTGCTGAGCTCACCGGGAGTGCTCTGAGGCACAGGCTGGGTGGCTCTCACCTGACAGAGGCAGAAAAGGAAGTTAGTTCGGCCTCTGGGCTGCTCCCGGTCCCAAAGACATGTGTCTTGCAGCACACATGACAAGTGGGATTTGGAATTTGAGCCCCTGTTCTGGTGGCCTGAGAGCTGGTACTGGTTAGAGTCATGGTTTTTTTGTGGGGAAGATATGGTCCCTTGGGCAATATCTGGGATTTTTTGCTTGTCACATCCAAGTGGGTCACTTCCTCCTACAAATTCAGCAGGAAAGACAGAAGTAGAAAAGTCAAGAGGAGAAGTCAAGAAAAGTCAAGAGCACGGCAGCTAGGGCATTTGCCTTGCTTGCAGCTGACCTGGGTTCGATTCTCAGCAGGCCCTACAGTCCCCAAGCCCACCAGGAGCACAGAGCCAGAAGTAACCCCTAAGCTCCATGGGATGCAGTGCCACCTTCCAGCATTTTTTCCCCTATTTATAGCAAACCATAAGGTTTTCCCAATTAAGCTATTTAACATTTTCTTTCGTATAAATTCATTAAGCTTTTTATAGAAAGGATGCACACATTTGTAGTGCCTCAAGACCCTGGGCTCTGTTCTGGTTTCTCGTGGGAGTTCAGGGGGTCGTGGTGAAACCAAACCTGGACCTCCAGCTCACAAGGCCTAGGCTAGATCTCTAGGTTTGGTTTTTTTTTTGGTTTTTTTTTTTCTTTTTGGGTCACACCCGGCGATGCTCAGGGTTTACTCCTGGCTCATGCACTCAGGAATTGCTCCTGGTGGTGCTCGGGGGACCATATGGGATGCTGGGAATCGAACCTGGGTCCGCCATGTTGGCTGTGTGCAAGGCAAACGCCCTACCCGCTGTGCTATCGCTCCAGCCCCACTCTCTAGGTTTGTTTTGTTTTTTGTTTTTGTGTTTTGTTTTGGGACCACACCTGGCAGTGCTTAAGGCTTACTCCAAGCTCCACACTCAGGAATCTCTCCTGACTTACTGGTGACCATATGGGATGCCAGGGATCCCTGGTCGGCCACATGCAAGGCCAGCTCCTTACTTGCTGTCCTGGCTCTCCAGCTCCAAGATCCCTGGTTTTTAAAAGCAAGTTAATTTGGAGACCAGAGCTTACTCTTGGCTCTGTGCTCAGGAATCACTGCTGGCTGGGTTTGGGACGCTACAGGCAGTACCAGGGATTGAACCAAGGTCAGCCATGTGCAAGACTGCCCTATATGCTATACTATATCTCTGGCCCCCATTTAAAGAAAATAGCAAAGAATATGCAGGTGATTGAACACACAAACTCAAGAAACTAATTTGGTATTTATAAAGACTGATGATTGGAAATTACCCATTCAGAGGGTGTAATCTATGACATTTGGGCCACACCCAGAGACTATTTTGTGCCTGGAATTGCTCCCCGAGGTGCTTTGAGGATCAAAATGGACCCCCCCCCCACCTTACCTACTCACGTCTCCTTGAGATTTGGTAGATTTCGCCCTGCTTCATGAGGGGCTGGAAGGATAACACAGCTGTTAGGGCGTTTGCTTTGCACATGGCCAACTTGGGTTCGATTCCCAGCATCCCATATGGTTCCTGAGCACCGCCAGGAGTAATTCCTAAGTGCATAAGCCAGGAGTAACCCCTGAGCATCGCTGAGCGTGACCCCAAAAGCAAAAGCAAAACAAAACAAACAAAAACAAACAAACAAAAAACAACCACCAGCTTCATGAGCTTCCTCCAAGGTAATATGCTCTCCCCCTGCACTGAGTACCATGGGGTGTGGGCCCCTTGGTACAAAACAAGACAAAGCATCATGAGTAGCACTGAGCACTTGGCTTTCTTGTGGCCAGAAAACAAATCTTCCATTTGTCCCCATTCTCCCAATATTAGGAAGAGAGCAAAATGGAAACCCGCATACCCCCGCAGAGGTTTTCAGAAGAGCAAAACCTGATGTCACACTGGCTGGCTTACTAGAAACTAAGATTGTATTAACAATTATTTCCATTCCATGCAGAAATCAAGAGGTACTGAGGCCAGAGCAATATACAGAGGGGAGGGCATTTGCCTTACATGCGGTTGACCTGGGTTTGATCTCTGGTTCGAACTGGCATCTCATATGGTACCCCAGCTCCCCAGGAGTAAGCCCTGAGCATCACTGGGTATGACCCAAAAACCAAAACCAAAAGAATAACAAAAAGAAATCGAAAGATACTTGCCCAAGGCTGAAATGATAAAACAGAAACGCACATCTCTCAACACACAAAAAACCAGTATCAAATAAAGAAGTATTTAGCTCCGTACTTTTCTAGGAACGTGCATAGAAATGGTACAACAGTAATGTACACATCTCAATACACACAAAAGAATCCGTAGCAAATGCAGAAATATTTAGCTCCCTACTTTTCTTGTTTCTTTTTTATGCGTGGAGAGAAAACCAAAAGACCACTTTCTCATGCACCCAGCTACTCAGATATCACTATGGGAATGTGGCCTTCAGAATCAGAGCCTAGGGACATTTTCACACGTGGAAGGAGGATCACCTAAAACAAGACGACTTGGGGACGGATCCTGGCCCCGCCCCGCCCGAGGCCCCGCCCCGAGGCACCACCCCCCACAGGCCCGGCCTACCGGGGCCCCGCCCCTCCCGCCGAGGGCCCGCTACGAAACCCCGCCCACCGAGGGGCCTGTCCCAAGGCCCCGCCCCCGAGGCTCCGTCCAGCTCCAGGCCCCGTGTCCGAAGGCCCCGCCCCACACCTAGATCTCTCCCCTCTTGAGGCCCCGCCCCCAGGCCGGTCCGGCTACGAGGCCCCGCCCCGCCCCAGGCCCCGCCCCGCTCTAGATCCAGCCACGCTACGAGGCCCCGCCCCTCCCAGGCCCCGCCCCTCCCAGGCCCCGCCCCGCACAGTTCAGCCCCGCCGCCGTCCCCGCGTTCCCGCGTTGTCGCGCGCAGCGAAGATGGCGGCGGCTGCTGGAAGGTTACTCCGGGCTTCGGTGAGTGGCCACCGCTCCGGAGCGCGGAGACACTGCTGTGGCTCCCGGGAACGTGCTGCCCAGACGCGTGGCCCCGCCGCGGCCAGGGCGCCCGTCGGCCCGCTGGGCCGGGAGTCGGCGGGTAACGGGCCCAGAGGCCTCCCGGGCAGGCGCGGCCGCGTGCGCCTGCGCGGAGCGTCCTCCCGGGCTCCGCAGCGCGTGCCGAGTCCCGGACCCGGGCGCCGCTCCGTGCCCGCCGCGTCCTCTCCCGGCCTGGGCCTCCGGGTCCTCGCCGCGCTGGGCCTCCCCCCCTTGCACGTCTGCGCCGGCCCGGCCCTGGGCCACCCCCTCCCTCCGGCGCCCACCCCGCGGGCTCCCCCTGACTCACGCCGGACCCCGGGCTTGAGCAAGCGTTTCCCTTGACCCGCGTCCAAGGCTGCCCAGAGCCCGAACTTTGCTCCACTCGCTTGCGCGGCTGTGGGCCTTGGGTTTTTGTGCGTTTTTGTATTTTTTTTTTTCCCTAAGGAAAACCTCGACTGGGAACATGCCGGGGAGATCCTGTTGGTAGTAAAAGGCTTAAAGCCGCAGGATCTGGCCAGGTGCCCGCTGCTGGCTTGTTGCCCCCCACGTGTGTTGCTCTTTTTGGTTTTGTCTTGTTTGGGGGTCGCACTTGGAGGTGCAGGGGCCGCGGAGGATGGAACCCAGGCCCCGCGAGCTTGTGCCCTCCGAACTGTCTCGCCAGCCCCGTGTTGTTCGTCAGAGCATGGAGTTTTCATATTCTTCCCAAGCCCCACTTCAGCATCCTTTGTCCTTTTGCCTTTTTTTAACACCCATTTATACTTTTAAAATAAAGTTTGTATTTACTCAAAGAGATACTTTGAAGATGATTTGAAGGTGGTGAAATGGTCACTCTGGTGACACATAGTTGCATTTTGGGTCTGTGATGGGTGCCCCTTCACTCATTGATCTTACCTCTGATTCCTTGGCTAGACTTACTCCTAAGCCTGACAGCAACTTTGTATCTTCATTTTGTTAAAGTACATTAACTATCACTTTGTTTATTGTTGTTATTTTTTGTGTGTTTGGGGGCCACACCCAGTGGTGGTCAGGACTTACTCCTGGCCACTCCGGGGACCATAGAGGCTGCCAGGGCATCAAACCCGGTCAGCCCAGCGCAAGGCAAGCCCCCTCCCTGCTGGCTGTATTATGGCTCCAACCTCAGACTGTTTATTACTTTGCATCTTCTGATCAACCCCTCCCCTCCAGGCTTTCTTGAAGGAAGCAGAGGAATGGAGACTCGATTTAGCTCGGATGGAGTTTAGGGCATTTACTTCACGGGAGTGTTTGGTCCACGGAGTCTCTGGGGCCACCATTAGCCACCGCTGTGGGAGTCCCTGGTGTCACAGAGCTTTTCTCTCTCCAGGTTGCCCGACACCTCAGCGCCTTCCCATGGGCTGCTTCTGCCTCTACTGCCCTAAGACCTACTGCTTCTAGAAGAACTTGCTTGACCAATACTTTGTGGTCAGCCTCGGGACAAGCCAAATACACCTTTAGCACCAGTAAGTACTGTGCCTTGGGCTACCCAGGACAGGACCCACTGCTCCTGCCTGGGGCGGGTGTGCCCTTCAGTCACTGCCAGCCGCTGGTCCTTTTTGTTTGTGCCTGGTTTTGGAGACCCAGAGCTGCTCACGGCTGATTCTGGCCCTGCTCTCGGGGATCCCTTCTGTCCTGGGAGACCCGAGGGGGTACCCGGGACCAGGTCTGTGTGCAAGGACAGGCACCCTCGCTGCTGTCCTGTCTCACTGGGGAGCTTTCAGATGCCCACTGCCACCTCCACATGTACAAAGTCAGTCTGGGCCGGACCAGGGCATGGGCAGTTTCTGATAATTGTCCTTGTGTCTGGGCCTTCTGGGAGTTGACAGAGGCTTTATCTCCTGTGCTGAGGACCGCGAGGGTGGGGCAGGGACATCTCCCGCTTTCTTCTGGGCCTGGGAGTGAAGGAGTGAGATAACGGGGTGTCTGCCGCCCCTCCCAAGGTGCTTGGATGCAGACTTGACCAGTCGAATAGTCCAACCTGATCTGAGGAAGGCAGCTTGGTTTCTCAAGACTTACACTCCACATCCTAGAAAGGGGACTCTGCCGAGATCAGCCTCAGGGTGCGAGCGCTGTTCACACACCCTCCTTCAGATTTGCCCCACCTGTTTTGAGGACTTTGGGGAGGGGGTGGCCATCAGGGTGGTGCTGCATTAGGCATGTGTGCGTGTCTCTGGGCTGTCTCCTTGGACCTTGCCTCACCGTTTCTAGAACCTTTGTGGTGGGGAAGGGGGGGAGACTGGGGACATCGATGGAGGGACGTGGACACTGGTGGCGATGGGTGCCGGAACATTGTATGATTGAAACTAAGTCATGAATAATTCACAGCTGTGTATCTCATGGTGATTCAATAAATTCTTTTTTTTTTTTTTTTTTGCTTTTTTCAGTCACACCCAGCGATGCACAGGGGTTACTCCTGGCTCTGCACTCAGGAGTTACTCCTGGCGGTGCTCAGGGGACCATATGGGATGCTGGGAATCGAACCCGGATCGGCCGCGTGCAAGCACACGCCCTACCTGCTGTGCTATCTCTCCAGCCCCTCAATAAATTCTTTATAGAAGTCTTTGTGGGTGAAATACTAAAATGTTTCATAGTGTAACTGCCCTGAAGTTGAAAAGTATTTCCTTTTTGTTTGGTTTTTGGTTTTGGTTCTTGGGCCACACCCAGTGATGCTCAGACTCACTCCTAGCTCAGGGGGTCATCCCTGACTCTGGGCTTGGGGGGTCACTCCTGGCCTACTCAGGGACCGCATGTGGCCAGGGATTCGAACTGGGTTCGGCTGCATGCAAGGCAAGTGCCTTATCATCTATTTCTCCAGCCCTTTATTTCTTAAAAGAATTGCAGACTTATTTTGTCTTGGGGTCACACCTGACCATGTTTGGGGGCTGCTCCCAGCATTATCAGGGGTCCTTGCGGTGCTGGATCAAACCTGGGCCTCCTGCCGCCTAAGCGTGCATAGCTTTGAGCCGTCTCCTGCCACGACCCAGATGGAGACTCCCATCTCCAATGGCGTGTCTTCCAGAATTCCACTGAATTCCGGACCTACTCTGTGTTCTTTGGTTTGGCTAGCACTTCCGGGTGACTTGGCATCCCGGGGGCCGGTAGAAAATCACCTCCTCTGTATAGCTGGGTGGGCCCCTGTACTTGACTTGTACTGCTCCTTGGTTGCCAGGGAGATGTGTGCAGCTGCAGCAGGTAAGCCCACCCTTGCTTCTTCCAGGCTCCTCGTACCACGCTCCCGCGGTGACCCAGCACGCGCCCCACTTCAAGGGCACAGCCGTGGTCAATGGAGAGTTCAAGGAAATCAGCCTGGATGACTTCAAGGGGAAGTACTTGGTGCTCTTCTTCTACCCGTTGGATTTGTGAGTATCCCTCCTCCCGTGATGGCACTGCCCTGCCAGGGAGCCAGTGCTGGGAAGGGTCCGGCCTCCTCGCCTCTCCTCTTTTCTCCCCTCTCCCCCCCCTCCCCTGCCCTCTCCCCTCCCTTCCGCTTCTCTCTTCCCATGGTCTTATGGGTCACAGTACATTTCTGAGGTGCCTTCCGTGGAGATGTTGGGTTGGGGGGACTTGCAGTTCTTTTAAGGGGGACTGTTGATTTTTTGTAATTTTTTTCCCCCGGTTTTGGACTGCTCCCGGCTTTATACTTGGCTCAGTGCTCCTGGGTCACAGCCAGCAGTGTTCCGGGGACCTTGCGTATTGGGTATTGAACCTGGGCCGTTGTGCTGTGTTTCTGGCCCACGGAGGAGGGTTTCAAATGGCTTCTGTCTTTTATGCTGTGCCCAGGGGGTTCTGTAACATACTGGTCTGGAGGAAAATGAGCAAGACATTGATTTTCTCATGAAGCTATTTGGTTTAAATAAAATCTTTCTTGATTCTTAGATTATGCTCCCCATTCCCAATTTTTGGTATTATTCTTTTTTGGGTTACTTGTTTTTGTTTCGGGGCCACACCTAGCAGTGCTCAGGGTTTACTCCAGGTAGGGCTCAGGGGACCCCATGGGGTGTGGGGATTGAACCTGGATTGGCTGAATGGAAGACAAATGCTCTACTCACTGTACTATCTATCTGGCCCCTTAAGGTTCTGGGGATCAGATTCTCCTGCATGCACATCATGTATCAGCCCCCTGAGCTGTCCTTGGAGCTCATTTGTCGGTGGGTGGTTTTAGGGGTTGGGTTTGGTTTTGGTCTTTGGGTTTTTGGGTTTTTTTGGATCATACCCTGCAGTGTTCAGGGATTACCCCTGGCTCTGCACTCAGGAATTACTTCTGGCAGTGCTTGGGGAACCTTATGGGATGCTGAGGATTGAACCCTGGTCGGCTGCATGCAAGGCAAACACCCCCCCCACTGTGCTGTCACTCTGTCCCTTGTGTTGGTGTTTTGGAGTTAAGTCAGTGCTGGGCGCTCCCTGCCCCCGTTAAGCACGCTAATGGACCTCTCTCCCTTCTTCCAGCACCTTTGTATGTCCTACAGAGATCGTGGCTTTCAGTGACAAAGCCAATGAGTTTCGTGATGTGAACTGTGAGGTCGTCGCGGTGTCAGTGGACTCACACTTCTGCCATCTGGCCTGGATAAACACGCCCCGGAAGGTATCCACACCTCTGTCTGTCCCTGCCCTGTGCCCAGGGAGACGAGACGGAGCCCGAAGGACCAGCCTGTCCGCTGGCGAGCCTGCCGGAGGCCCTGTCAGCTCTGCCCGGCTCCAGGCGCACAGGTGCCTGCTCCCTGCTCCTTGTATTTGCCGAGGTTCGGGCTTGGCCGGCGGGCGCAGCTGTCTGCCGTCTCGCCGTGCCTGGGTTGCCCACGGGCTCCACACGCAGGGCCCAGGACTTGCTGCTCTGTTCCACGGTGGAGCAAATTTTTGGAGGAGCCGCCCTTGGCTTGCTCAGGGTTTGCTCCTGGCTCTGCTCAGGGATCAGTGCTGATGGAGCTTGGAGGCCCATGCACGGTGCCAGAGCTTGAGCCCAGGTTGGCCGTGTGCAAGGCGGGCACCTTTCCGGCTGAGCTCTCCGGCTGCAGGGGGCAGTATTCTTGCCTGGGAACTTGTGTGGGAGAATTAGAATGTTGTGCTCCTCCGCCAGACTGCCAGTGAAATTATTCAAAGTTTGTTTTTTTGTTTGTTTGTTTGTTTTTGGGCCCCACCCAGCAATGCTCAGGGCTTATTCCTGGCTCTGCATTCGGGAATTACTCCTGGTAGCTCTTGGGGAACCATAGCAGACGCTGGGGATCGAACCTGGGGCAGCCTCATGCAAGGCAAGCACTGTACGGGTTATGTTATCTCTCTAGCCCCCGAAGTATTTTTTTCTTATGACGGACCTTTGTGCATCAAAAATTAATCTTCAACTAAAAGAATACTCAGGGAATGAATGTGTGGGGTGGGTGGTGCTGAGGGGCCAGAGCAATAGTCCAGCCGGCAAAGCACTTGCCTTGCATGCGGCTGACCCAGGTTCGATCCCCAGCTTCCCAGATGCCCCCCCCTCCCACCCCCGAGCTGTGCCAGGAGTGATCCCTGAGCACCACTAGGTGTGGCCCAAAGACAAAGAATTAGAGGGAGACCTGAAGTCCTTGCAGGGCTTTGATCTAGGCCCTTTGGCTGTGATCTGAGCTACTCTGTCTGCTTGGCCATGCGTGCCTCCGTTTCCTCTTGCTCAGTGCTGGGGGCTGGAGGAAGGGGGGCTCATAGACGCGTGGCCCATCGTTGGAGCTCACACACAGTCGTGGGCTGCCCTCGGGTCGGCCTCAGATGTCCTGTTGGCCAGCTAGGCCAGGCGGGCGCCCGGGTTGACCAGTGCCCTGTTTGCGTTCTTCAGAGCGGCGGTTTGGGCCCCATGAACATCATGCTGCTGTCGGACCTGACGAAGCAGATCTCCCGCGACTACGGCGTGCTGCTTGAAGAGCCTGGGCTGGCGCTGAGGTACCACGGGCAGGGGTCGGGTTGGGGTCTTCGTGAGTCTGTCATGAAGCCTTTGGAAAACCAAGATCCTTAATCTTTGTCTCTTACTAAAAAGCAAATTCCCCAGCTCAGGGCTGGCAGCCTCTCTTTCTCAGGAGGGTGGAAATGTGGAAATGTGTTTGCCCCCACTCTGGGGCCCCTTCTGGGGACCGGGGGTGCACACTCCATCACACTAGGGAAGGTTGTTGACGGTGCCCTGAGGCGATCAGGGCCTTCGAGGAGGCTTGGAGTCAGGTGCCCTCGGCCCTGTTGGACTCCAGACTTAGCCCCTGCCTGACTGTGGGTGAGCAAGTTACTTGGCCTGGCTGAGGCCTGGGGTTCCCGTAACTCAGTGACAGGACAGGCGCCTCGCAGGCTGCTTATGAGGTAGCAGGACAGGAGCTCTGGTAACCTCCAGACTGTCATTCACTCCGGGCCTAGGCCCTTATCCCCAAGCACAACGCTCCGGGGCGGGGGTTGACTCCCCCCCCCCAGGCCCATGCTCTGCTCAGCCACTTATGCCTGAAGAGTCAGCGCTGAGGTCTCGGCTGTGGCGTCTCAGAGGAGCCCGCAGTGGCCCCTCTGCTGTCCTCCTGCCTTCTGGCTGGGTTGCACCTGGCCCTGGTCACCTGCCCCTCACTCCAGGCCCATTTCCAGCCTCCCTTTGGGAAGCCCGCTGCTGTCAGGCACAGGCAGGACAGGTCTGCAATGCCTCTTCCCGGGGCGATGCTGTGTGGCTGATCTTAGGGCTCGCCCTTAGGGATGAGGGGAAGAAACCACTTGTGTGGCTGTTCTCTCTCTGGGGACCAGGGGGCCTGCCCACCCTTCTGGACCTAGCCCCAGTGACACCTCCAAGCCCAGTCCCAGGAGGAGGGCCGCCCCTTTCCTACCCCGGGGCTTTCCTCTCACCTGCCCTTCGCATTTGCCGGGAGCAGCTGGAACGCTGGGCGCCCTTGAGGTGGACAGGTCAGTCCTGCAGGCCAGCAGCGCCAGTTTGCAGACAGAAGATGAGCCCCCAGGGCAGGGCCTCGCACCCATGCATGACCCAGTGATAAAGAGGGGTGGCCCTGGCCTTGTTTGGGTTTTCCCAGGAGACTTTTTCTCCCGTGTGCCCGAGTAGCCATTCAGTTCACCGGTGTTTATGGAATAGAGATAAACGCGCCTCCGGCCCTTCCCGTCTGCCCGTGGTCCAGTTCCTGGCCAAGATTTGGTCCAGGATTTTGGCCCAAAGAAAGCTTGCTAATCCCAGGCAGTCTCCGGCCCAGCGCCTTCGAGATACTGTGTAACAAGGGGGTCACGCTGCGAATGGGATCCTGGAGCCTGTTTCCTATGGTGAACTGATCCCCTCTGCCTTGGCAGAGCTTCTTCTGGGGAAGGGATGAGAGCCTTTGTGTGAGAAAGGCAAACAAGCCTTCCTGAGCAGAGGGGGCTGAATAAGTGCATTGTGAGGGGAAGTTGGGGGGTGGGGCGTTGCTGATGAGGGTAAATCCCACTCCAGAGGCCTCTTCATCATTGACCCCAATGGAGTCGTCAAGCACCTGAGCATCAATGACCTCCCCGTGGGCCGCAGCGTGGAAGAGACCCTCCGCCTGGTGAAGGCGTTCCAGTTCGTGGAAACCCACGGAGAGGTTTGCCCCGCCAACTGGACACCAGATTCGCCCACGGTCAGTCTCTCACGGGGCCATGGGGGGTTAGAGCACGAATTACGTGGGGTTTGTTTGCTTTTCTGTTTGTTTGTTGCACCTCCCAAACTCTGCTCAGGAGGCCCAAGCCAGCTAGTGCCCAGAGGCGCTACCTCCCTGGCCCCTCGACGGGCTGTTAATGGTGTTTTCACTTTCTTCTCTTTGGGGGGCTGAGGCCCAGGCCCTCAGACATCGCGGCGGTTGCTCATCACAGCCATAGCCCTGCCTCACGTGGGCTCTGCTTCTGGTGGGATGCTCGGAATCGAGCCGGGCAGAGCCTGTGACTGTCTCTGAATATTCCCTGGTCCCCTGCCCCATGTGTTTTAGAGGGAACAGACTCAAAGTTGGCAGAGGGCTGGAGCTGCGCTCAGAGGCCTAGTCCGTGCTTCGCCCGCGGGAGGGTGGTAGGGGGTCGCGTCCCAGGCACTGCACAGTTGCAGCCTTCTGGAGAGATTCCACGCCCCTCGAGACGCTGGTCCTGGCAGACACCCACCTGGCTGTTGCTGTGTTTCAGATCAAGCCACACCCGACAGATTCCAGAGAGTACTTTGAGAAGGTGAACCAGTAGCCCCCACGGACCCCTGCAGCTTCTCACACCACCACAGAACCGCAGTCGTGGCAGCATTCTAAATGGTTTCTCAGCGGCACAGCCCAGTTGCCTGTCTATCCAGGAATCCAACGCTAAGTGTTTGTAATTAATACTGGTTTTTTTTTTTTTTTTTGTCTTGGCTTGCCTAATGGGGATTGGGCCTAGGTCTCGTGTGTTTGCCTTACCACTGAGCCCCATCCCCGGGCAGGGGAAGGCTTTCTAATCTCGGTGGGTAACTAAGTAGCGTGACAAGTCTGTGCTGCTTGGTTGGCTGCCCCAGTGGCCTCCTGCTTCTACTTTTTGGATCACGCCTTCAGGGGGAAGGAAACGCTCTTCTTGGCCAGGCCCTGTCACAGCCAGACAGCAGGCCTCAGAGGCTTCTGATCAAGTCCTGAAATTTCCGTCTTGGATTTCTTTTTCTCTGTGTAAAGCTGCATTTTCTCTCATTATGTTAGCACCAGTAGTCGGACTTTCGCAATGAATGTTGATGTGATCAAAACAAATGTGAATCATGTTTTAGAAAAAGACAGTGGCAGAGTGACTCTACTGACCTTGCATGTTGCCCATCCCTGAGAGTTTATCAAGGCATTTCACTTACTTTGTCAACTGACTTACTCACCATGTATTTCTAACTATTGATTAAGTAGTTATCAAAGATATTTATTGAATCCAGGGACTATATTTTGAAATCATTGTTAATTATTTCTTTGCTGAAAACTATACAATTATAGTGAAAAATAAAGATATTTTAAAATATTTGCATTCGTTTTTTTCTTGTTTTGGGACCATGCCCACCCAACTTTGCTCAGGGCTTCCTCGTGGCTCTGCTTAGGGTCACTCCTGGCGGTGCTCAGGGGACCATATGCAATGCCAGGGGTCAGACCTAGGTCGGCTGCATGTGAGTCAGCACCTTAACTCCTGTACTATCTCTGCTCCCTTTTTCATTTTCGTGTTTTTCAACCATACCCATTGATGCATGGGGCCTACTCCCAGCTCTGTGCTGCGGGTCACCCCTGTAAAATACTTGCATTGACACTTGTTGGCTCAACTTAGATGTTGCACTTTAATTTTTTCCTTATAGCTAAATGAAACATTTTAGCATTTAATTCAGGGACCACAAAATAAATTAGTGGTGAACTTAAAACCAAATAAGTTAATTTAGAGGGCCTGAGCCCTAGTACAGAACATAGGGTGTTTGCCTTGCACGAAGCCAACCCAATTTTGATCCCGGGCATCCCATGTGGTCCCATGAGATCCCCTGAGCACCACCAGGAGTAACCCCTTGAGTGTCTCTGGGTGTGACCCAGGAAGCAAAAAAAAAAAAAAAGTCGATTTAGAGAACATGAAAGATAGGGAAGCCCATAGTTGCTGTTTCGGCAAACCCAGGAGTGCCCATCACACCCCTGTGATACAGACATAAACGGAAAAGGCAAAAAACCAAAACCATGTGAGAGGAAAACTGAGAGGCTACAGATACATAGTATCTGCCTTGCTTTTGAGGGTCAGTGACAACCTGTAGAAAGTGGGTGGGGCGGGGATCCCTCTTGGAGGGACCCAGGGAACCAAATGGGGTGCTCAGGCTCGAACTCAATTTGGCCACTTGCAAGGCAAGCGTCGGGACCCATGGTGTCGCCAGGGGGGCAGGGAGGGGAGGAGTTTGATAGTTTTAGTTTTATAAGCGAGATGCTGCGATGGTGCCCGTGATAAGGGAATGGGAGACAGACGCGCTTCTGCTGATTGTCTGGGGGCATTGCGCAGGGCCAGGTTCCAGCTTCAGCACCATCTGGCCTGCGTAGAGCATTTCTGGGAGTATGCCAGAAACAGTAACGAGTGTTGTGAGACATTACTGGTGCCCGCTGGAGCAAATCGATGAACAACGGGAGGACAGTGCTACAGTGGACGGTGCAGTTTTAGAGCTGGGCCTCCTGTGTGGGAAACTTCAGGACCCGAGTAACACCACATTCTTGTGCCCTGGCAGTTAACTGCTGACCTGGTTGACTCAGGATCACCGGGGGTGCTGCCTCACCCAGGATATGTTCACCCTATAATTCTATTGCTGATAATTTAAATGCAGAGAAATTCGCATGCATAAGGGAGCACTGTAAACATTCAGGATGGAATTAAAGGCTTAGCAGTAATCTTTGGAGAATCATATCTCATCAGTGAATCCTATTGGTGTCACACATTATTACTAGCCTCTAAGTGATGATTTATCCCTGACTCACCTTCCCTTTCAAATGGGGTATTGCCCCTACTTCATAATATTGTGAGGACTGAGCGAACTATCTGTGTAAAGCTTTTTAAATAGTGCCCTATGCACAATTATCTAATTAATAAGCCTGGCAAGCTACCCGTGAGGTATTCAGTATGCCAAAAACAGTAACGAGTGTTGTGAGACGTTACTGGTGCCCGCTGGAGCAAATCGATGAACAACGGGAGGACAGTGCTACAGTGGATGGTGCAGTTTTAGAGCTGGGCCTCCTGTGTGGGAAACGGTGCCCGTTTGTGGCACGGCCTGCACAACAGACACGTTTCCCAAGGCCAGAGGGACCCAAGGCGTGGACACCCTAGCCAGCCGCGGGCGCCAGGGCTGGAGCCTGGACGCCGGGGAGCGGGGAGCGAGGAGCGTGTGAGCTGCAGAACCCGGGAACCGTGAGCCGCGTGGCCCGGCAAAGACGCCGCATCACGTGGCACGGGAGCAATCCAAGCGCGGCTTTCCAGCTCGGGGAGGGGCGGGCCAAGGAGGCAACCGACGGGCCCAGGGGTGGGTGCGAGCGCCCCCCGGAACCCCCAGTCCGGAGGGGGGGGAAGGACGCCCACGTACAGATCAGAAGTAGAGGCAGACAGACCGGGTGCCCAGGACAGCCGAAGCTTCCCAGGCAGCAGCGGCTGGAACGAGGGCGGGGCGGGAGCGCCTGCGCCTGCGCCTCTGACTCCTCCTCCTCTTCCTCCTCCCCTCCTCCCCCAGCGCCTCCTCGTGCAGTAACTCCAGCTCCTTCCTTCCTCCTCCTCCTCCAACTCCTCCTCTCTTCCTCCTCCTCCGAATCCTCCAGCAGTTCCTCCTGCTCCTCCTGCAGCTCCTCCTCCTCTCGCAGCTCCTCCTCCTGCAGCTCCTCCTCCTGCAGCTCCTCCTACTCTTGCAGCTCCTCCTCCTCCTCCTCCTCCTCCTCCTCCCCCCACCCGCCCCGCCGGCCCCGGGCCCCGCCTCCGCCGCGTCGGGCCGGAAGGGGAGCGGGAGGAGGGTGGCCGCGCAGGCCGCCGGCTCCGGGCTGCAGCGCCGCCGCCCGCATGGAGCCCAACGTGCGCTTCGGGATCGTCGAACGCCAAGTACGCCCGGGCTCGGCGCGCCGGGGGCGGGCGGGGGGCGCGGGGACCGGCCGCCGGCCCGGGCGACCCTGGTGACCTTGAGCCGCGCACGTGGTCGCCAGCCCCCCGGAGGGGACGCGGAGGCCACGCCCGCTGCTCGCGGCCGCCCGGGCTGCCCCCCGGGGCCCCTGGGTCTGCGTCCCCGCGGAGGGGCAGCGGGACGCCGTCCTCCCTGCAGCCCCGACGCGACTGCCCAGTGGCAACCCCAGCCCAGCCCATAGGACCCTCCGAACCGTCGAACCGGGGAGGAGAGACCGCGCACTTGATTGAGCGCGCCGCCCCGGAGATTATGAACAGATATTAGCAGAATATTGACCTTTCAGCAGACCGTCATCTAGTACCTGGAGTCAGGATAGCCGAGAGCCCGGCAGAGGCCCGTTCCAGGGTGGAAAATGCATTCACGAGCCCTTTCCAGCCTCAGTTTCCCCACCAGTTGGGGGTCGGGGAGCTGCAGTGAGGATCCCTGGAGCTTCGCGGGTAGAAGCAGAGGCTCCCAGAGCACTGTTAGGGTCTCCAGAGAGAAGTTAGCCGCTTCCCCCGAGAGAAGTTAGCCCAAGAAGCACCAGCCCTCTTGGGTGCCCGCTGCCACTGACCTCCCTGGTCCTCCCCCCTCTCAAGTCCTTTTTTCAGAGATTTCTTCTGTGGACAGAGCTCTTGGACCCTACCAATCTGGTCCTCTCCATCGTAAGTATGTTCTTGTTTTCGGAAAGAGTGAATCTTAACGTTTTGCTCTGGAACGGGAGACCTCTATTTTGAGAGCCTTTGAAGTCTGGTCATCTTGACCGTGGGTTTTCATTTGGGAGAGGTGTATGCCACCCGCAGATGCGTTTGGGGAGAATTCCCCGGGGGCAGAGCACACTTTGGGGAGCATTTGGAGGGGAGGCGGAGCCCGGTGAGGGGCCTGTTAGCCAGCCCTGTTTTTGCTGTGGGGTCCCCTCAGGCCCCTCATGCCGTGACCAGGCAGGTAGTGGGGGCCCATCAGACAAGGCTGGAAGACTGGGCCATGTGGAGCCTTGGTCGCCCATGGCAGTGAAGTTGAGAGCCAGAGAGCGTGTCATTCCTAAATCTGGGAAAATCAGAGCAATGAAGCCATCTTCACTCTTTTCTTCTCTGTAGGAAAAAATTGAAAAATCGCGGCAAATACTGTTAACAAATGAAGAGGCTTTCAAACTCGACTCGGAAGACCCCCGGGTATGTTCCTGATCTTCGGGTGGACGGGCTGGGTCAGTGCTGGTCGCACTGGCTGACTGGCCTGGCCTGAGATGATCTAAAATCAGGTGGGATTGTGGCATGATAAGCACTGCCCAGAGATCCGCTTTTGAAAACTGCATCAGGGCTGGAGTGATAGCTGTGCATTTTGCCTAAAACACACGCTGACCCAGGTTCAATCACCGGCATCCCATGTGGTCCCCCACGCACCACCAGGAGTAATTCCTTAGTGCAGAGCCAGGAGCACAGCCAGGTGTGATCCGAAAAGCAAAAATTTAAAAAAAGAAAGAAGAAGAAGAAGAAGAAAATTGCATTAGTGTTGGTTTGGTTTTTGGGTCCCCCCTACAGTGCTCAGGAGCTGTTTCTCTGGTCGATGCTGGGACCTGCCTCTGGCTTGAGGACCACGTGGTCCTGCACACACAGTTTTAAACTCCAGCCCTTTGCACCATCCTCCCAGCCTGCCCTCATCTTTGTTCTTTTGGGCAGTGGGGGTGGGGTGGGGCTGAGAACTGGGATTGGGCTATGCCCGGTGGTATACTCAGACTGTTCTGGCTCTGTGCTCAGGAGTGACTCCTGGCAGTGCCCGGAGACCATATGTGGTGCCGTAGATTTGAACCAAAGCCGTATCTGCGGTCTTCCCACCTCTGCTTTCTCTTTGACACTCTTATCTTCATAGTTTTTACAGACTTATTGGGGCTCTGCTGATGCCATTTAGTTTGGCGTCTCCTCAGATGCAGCCTCTCACGGGCACCTGGCGGGTTGGATTCAGCCGTAGATGGGTGTGGCCCTGGGGCCGAGAGTTAGGACTTTTATTATGTTCTGATCCTTTTAATTTCTTTGTTTTGGGGGCCACACAGGGTGGGGCTCGGGGCTTATTCCCTGCTCTGTGCTCAGGACTCTCTCCTGGTGGTACTCAGGGGACCCTCTGTGGTGCTGGGGACCGAACGGGGGTTGGTTGTGTGCACGGTCAGCGTTGGCTCTGGATCCTTTTCTTTCTTTTTTTTCTTTTTTTGTTTTTGGGTCACACCTGGCGATGCTCAGGGGTTGCTCCTGGCTCTGCACTCAGGAATTACTCCTAGCAGTGTTCAGGGGACCATATGGGATGCTGGGAATCGAACCTGGGTTGGCCGTGTATAAGGCAGACACCCTCCCTGCTGGATGATGGCTCCAGTCCCGGGTCCTTTTCTTTCTGTGAGTCATCCCTGGCCTGGTGCTTGAGGGACTCAACTGATTCGGGTTCGTTTTGCGTGTGGTAGACACGGTCCAGCCAGCAACTGTGGAGGGGACAGTAGGTGGCCGGGAAGGAGACAACGAGGAGAGGACTGCCCAGTCGACTTTACCAGCCAGCGAATGTGACGTTTTCTTTCTAGATCATGGAAGCTTGGAAGAGAAGTCTCGTAAGTGTCAGCCCTTCCTGATTATTGCCCTCGGGTAAGGCCAGGCCGCAGACTAACCTTGGTGTTCACCTTTTGAAGTCCACGGTGCACCCCGACAGCAGCAGGCTCATCCCCGTCGCCCTCCGGCCAGCAGGTGAGCTGGCGGCAGTGCCCAGGTGTGGGCTGGGACAGTGTTGCCACCGCAGACAACACTGCCACTCTTCTGTTATTTACTTATTTATTAATTTATTTGCTTTTTGGGTCACACCCAGCGATGCACAGGGGTTACTCTTGGCTCTGTGCTCAGAAATCACTCCCGGCGGTGCTCAGGGGACCATATGGGATGCTGGGAATTGAACCTGGGTCAGCCGTGTGCAAGGCAAACACCCTCCCTGCTGTGCTATCGCTCCAACCTCTCTGCGGCTCTTTTAGTTCATCTTGGCTTGCTGGGGGCCAGGCTGAGAGGTGCTTGGGGGACTCTTCTGGGCCCTGTGCTCCGGCATCGCTTTCAGCAGTGCTGGGATTGAAGGGGGCTGTTCTCGACACGAAGCCCCTTGCGCTGTCTTCACAGCCCCTGCTTCAATATTTGTTTCCTTATGGCTTGGGACAATAGCACAGCGGGTAGGAGGTATGCCTTGCACGCGGCCGCCCCGGGTTCAATTCCCAGCATGCCCTATGGACCCCCGAGCACCGACAGGAGTAATTCCTGAGTGCAGAGCCAGGAGTAACCCCTGAGCATCGCTGAGTGTGACCCAAAAAGGAAAAAACAATTAGTTTCATCAAAGAATTTTTTTTTCTTTTGGGGTCACACGCAGCAATGCTCAGGGGTTACTCCTGGCTCTGCACTCAGGAATTACTCCTGGCGGTGCTCGGGGGACCACATGGGACGCTGGGAATAGAACCCAGGTCGGCCAACCCAGGTCAGCCTCGTGCAAGGCAAGCGCCCTACCCGCTGTGCTATCACTCCAGCCCCACATCAAAGAATTTCTTAGTTTGGGATTTTGGACCGCGCCTGAGGTGCCCCTCTAGACTTGGTGCCCTGGGGTCGCCCCTGGCATCGCTTAGGCTCTCCATGGTGCCGGCGTTGAAGCTGGGCCTCTCGCATGCCAGCACAGACTCGCCCCGTAGCTCTCGGGTCCATTCGTTCCTAGAAGGATGCCCGGCAGTGGAGACAACTTCAGAAGGATTTTGACGCCTTCCTTCCCCCTGTGGTGGTACTGATGGGGCTGACGTGTTTGCTGTCTTGGTCGTGGCGGTTTTCGGGGAGCACTTGTTCACTGCACATGTCCTTTGTGGGAGCTTGGTTCTCGCATTTGCTGGGGGCTCTCACCCAGGTGCTCGCCTGGGTCATACTTTGACCCTAATAACGATCGTACATCTTTGCCACTCACACTGTCCGTGACAGACACTGCCAACCCTGTGGGGGCACGGGAGTCCCCCCAAAAGCAGAGCTGCTGGAATCGTGCTCAGCACCTATAGGGACACTGGCATGGAGGGCGAACCCATGGTCACATGCTCACGTGGCAAGTGCTTCTTGTCACCGCGCTACCTCGGGTTGATGGCGGAGAAGCACAAGGTTGGGGCCCTGAGCTGTGTCTGCCCGTTTGGAAGGAACTGGGACGTTGGTGAAGAGGGGAGAGACTGAACTGAATCCCACCCGCTTCCTCACGCCCCCAAAGCCTATCATTAACGAGGGCTCCAGAACTTGTCGTTCTTAAATGCAAGCATTGGGCATTACATTTTGATCTCACTACAACAATGGAATTAAATTCCATTGTTGTTGGGGCCAGAGAGATAGTCCAGTGGGTAGGGCGTTTTCTTTGCACATAGCCAACCTGAGTTCAATCCCTGACTTCCCATATGGTCCCCTGAGCACTTCCAGGAGTAATTCCTGAGCACAGAGCCAGGAGTAAATCCTGAGCATCGCCAGGTGAACTTACCTAGGTTCGATTCCCAGCACAGTTAAGAAAGAATTCTTATAGATAAAAATAAAAATCCAAAACTGGAAGTAACAGTGCTGGGTGGAGGTCAGGGGTCAGGGGTCGGGGGCCTGGGCTGAAGGTTGCAGCCACTAGTGAGCTGTTTGTTCCAGGCCCCAAGCGCTGCCCCTGTGGGGTCTTGGGACCACTTTGAGCATCGTCCGCTTGGCTGTGTATGGGTCGGCCCTGGAGGGCCAGGTGCCTGGGCCTGAACACTGCCCACTGCTGCTCGAGGCGCTGGAGGGGCAGGGGCCGGGTGCTAGGTGCCCTGGACACAGGGCTTGGCATGTTCCAGAACCAGACCCACGGGCTCATTCGAGCAAAGTGCTGCTTTACACCTAGCCACGCCCCGGGGCCCAGTCAGGGTAGGATGGCTCAGTGGTTGGGGTCAGTGGTGTTGGGGGCGAGAGGGAGGGCCACCTGGGGTCAGGGACCCAACTCGGGGCCTGCGCATCTCCCTGGCCCTCGGGGGGGTATTTCTAGGAGGAAGGGGGAGACCCGGGGTGGCAGGAGGGTGGGCTCAGCACCCTCTCACTTCCCTCTGCTCTCTGCAGCGTTCCTGCCCTTCACGGCGCCCATGGTGAGTAAGACGCCCCCAGCCCCCCGGTGGAGGAGGTGGTCCCCCACCTCTGACTAGGGTCCCACTGCCGGGTGCCTGAATGATAGTGAGGGAGCCCCCTATCAACCCTCACGCTCAGCCCACGCACCCACTCACACCGCCACAGCTGTGCCCGCCCCTCCTTTGGGACGGGGGTACCCCCCCACCTCCACTCCTCCGGCCTGCAGGGGCGAGGTGGGGTCTCCATCGTCCCTGACCCCCTGGAACCCCCCCTGCCATCTCCTGAACTGCCTCTCTGCTCCTGCGAGCCCCCCTCCCCACAGACTCCTAACACTCTGCTTTTGTTCTTTTTGCTTTAAAGGTGTTCTTGTCACTCCTGCCAACGAAAACCCTCAAGTCCATGATTCTGCCTCAGGTAGTGGCCGTGGTGGCAATTGCGTGTCGGGGCCCCGAGTCTGGGGAGGCCTCATGTGACCGCTCCCCGTGTCCTCCCCGCAGGTCTCCCTGTACACGTACTGCACCGCCTTCAACCTGGCCAACGGCAACGCCAGCTACGTGAGTGGGGAGGCCCCAGGGCCCTGCCGCCCTATTTCATGGCCCTGTGCCCTGTGCCAGGCCCTGCTGCCCTCTGCCACTGCCCCGCCGCTTGCTTGGTTTCAGTTACCCCCACTGGCTCCACCGTGGTGTTTGGGGCTGGGAGGGTAGCACAGTGGTCAGGGCTCATGCCTGGCGTGTGTCCGACTTGGGCTCAATTCCCAGTACACTAGGTCCCCGCTCATCACTGGGTGTGACCTGGGTCCCCGAGCACTGTCAGGGGGACCTGGAGCCCGGAGAACTGTCAGGGGGACCTGGGGACCTGAGCACTGTTGGGGGGGGGGCCTGGGTACTGAGCACTGTCCAGGGGACCTGGGTCCCTGAGCACTGTCAAGGGAATCTGGAGGCCCGGAGAACTGTCAGAGGGACCTGGGTGCTGAGCATTGTCAGGGGGACCTGCGTGCCGAGCACTTTCAGAGGGGCCTGGATACTGAGCACTGTCAGGGGGACCTGGGAACCTACAGGGCAGAGTAGCCCCATGTCTTTGCACCCTTGTGCTGACCCGACAGTCTGATTGGCTGGGCATCGCGGTGCAGCCCTTGCGCATCCTGGGCACCACTTGGGGGACCCCCCGCTTGCCCCCTGAAAAGCTCTGGTGTTTCCTGAGACGCCTCTTGCTCTTCCCTAGAACCGAGGCCCGATCGAGAGTGTGCTGCTGGGGGCGGGCGTCACGGCTTCTTCCACCTTTTTCGGAGTAGGTATCGGCAAACGCCTTGACTGTTTCCCCTCACACCCTTAAACTGGTTTTCCTGGGCCAGAGGAGACGCTCAAAGCGCTGGGGTGCAGCTTTGCACAGGGGCGCCCCAGGCTGACCTCCCAGCACCCCTTGCTGCGTTCGGAAACCAGAACCCAGAACCCTAGTTCCCCTGCTTGCAAAGGAACTTTCCCTCTTAAACGGGTTTGTTTTTGGGGGTGGGGCGTGTGCTTGGGGACTGCTCAGCTGTAAGTGTGGGTGATTCCTGCGTGTTCGGGGGCCCCGGGTGCCATGGATTGAATGGAGCTGGGCCATAGGCACGGCCAATACTATCTCTCCGGCCCCTAAAAATGGAAGTTCTAGAGTCCAGTAAACCTGGATTGCATCCCGACCCAACTGCTCAGGGGCTAATGGTTCTTGGACAAGTGTTGGCCCAGTTCTCATGGATTGGGTGAGACACCTCTCCAGTAAAGTGAACGTTGCCATAGAGCATGTCACCCCCACTTTGGGGGTCCCCCATTCCAATTTCCGCTACCTTGGGATCTACTCTGAATATAATTGCCTTGCATGTAGCCAACCCGGGTTCGATCCCCGCCATCCCATATGGCTCCCTGAGCCTGCTAGGAATCTCCCTGAGTACCACAGAACTAGGAGTAAGCCCCCCCCCCCCCCCCACACACACATATCCATAAGGAAACAACACCAGGGAGAAGGGTCCAGGCAGCGGACATGAGGACCAATGGTGCCCAGCAAGCCCTAGCAGGCCGGGCTGGGACCCAGCTGGACGGGCCTGGTGCGGACCCCTGGTGGGCTGGGTTTGGTTCCAGATCAGGAAGGTTCTTTTCTTGTTTGCAGTTGATTCCTCGTTGGGTGTTCAAGGCTCCATTGAAGAACACTCTGCTGAGGAAATCCTTGCCTGCCGTCCTCCTAGGTAAGCCTGTGGTCCTGCTCATCCCCTGGCTGTCCCATGATGAGGGGTCGTGGCTGCAGATGCCCAGATCCCACCCTGGGTGGCCCAGGCGACCTTTGCTCTCAGCTGTCCCCTTAACTTCCTCTGGCAGAGCCTGGGACAGGCCACTGTAGGGCTGGCCGTGGCCCCTCTGCAGGTGATAGCTCAGGTGCTCACGCTAATGCTCTGGGCTGGTCGGCACCATTGTCCCCCCTTTCACGGGTCATGTCCCCTGCCCCCACGAGCCGGGGTCCTGACCCCGGGGTGCTTGGGATGGGGGCTGGGCCCACACAGCAGTTGGAGGGGTAATGTCAGCGGGGGGATTTGGAAATGACCTTCCAGCAAAGCAGGGCTGGCGGTTTAGTTCCAGGATTTGGGGGTCTCGAGTCCTGGCGGGAGGGAGCCAGGCTGGACCCTGGGGGTGCTGGTGTAGTGGGGGATGAGGATGGTGGCCTCAGGCTTCTCCCCCCCCTTCCCTCCCCTGCCCCATGTGCATCTGGGTGGGTACGTCAGGGTGGAGAAGGTGGCGGTTGGCAGGGAGCTGGGGGTCCCGTGTGTTTCGGGCCCGTGTGCGGCTCTGGCTTCGTCCATAACGGCTGAGGGGCTTCCCTAGCCGGCTCCGTCCCACCCCGCGTCTGTCTCCGTGCCCAGCTTACATCAGCGGGATGAATGTGGTCGCCACCCGGAGCCTGGAGCCCATGCGGGGCATCGAGGTGATGGACAGAGAAGGGAACATCATCGGCTACTCCAGGAAGGCCGGGACTAAGGTGGGAGCAGGACCAAGTTGGGAGCCGGATGGCCGGTCAGAGACAGGCATGCTCTGACTCTTGGCTCCCCTCCCCTCCCCCTTCCCTTCCCTCCTTCTCCCTCTCTTCCTCCTCTCTTCCTCCCTCCCTCCCTCCCTCCCTCCCTCCTTTCCCTCTTCCCTTCTCTCCTCCCTTCCCACCTTTCCTCCCCTTCTTTCCTTCTCTCCTTTCTTCCTTCCTTCTCTTCTCCCTCCTTCCCTCCGGCCTTCCCTTCATTTCTTCTTTTTTTTTTATTTTTCTTTTTGGGTCACACCCAGCGATGCTCAAGTATTACTCCTGACTGCACTCAGGAATTACTCCTGGCAGTGCTCAGGGGATCGTATGGGATGCCGGGGATCGAACCTGGGTCGGCCACGTGCAACGCAAACGTCCTCCCCGCTGTGCTATTGCTCCATCCCTTTTCCTGCATTTCTTTCATTCCTTCCTTCTTCCCTTTCACCTTTTCTTCGCCCCCTGATTTTTGTGTGATCATTGTGACAGGGCTCACTCATACTCTGGGTGTGCTGTGGGTGTGTGCATGTTCTTGTCGTGTCCGGGGCACGTGGTCCTCCCAGGGGTCACTGCTGTGCTTGTGGGGTCGCACCCCTGGCCTCAGTCTTTGCTCATCTTTGTTGTCTGGGGCCAGTAAGCGATCTCCTACTAGCCCGAGTTCGAGACCTGAGATCCCATATGGTCCAGGGAACGCCCCCAGAGTGATGTGAGTACAGAGCCAGGAGTAAGCCCTGAGCAGCGCCAGGTATGGATACCCCCACCACCACCCTCCAACCCCAAAAGAAACTAGTACATACAACAGAATGAGTGTGGGCATCTACCACAGCCGGGAAACACCCCCCGCACGGCCAGGGTCTATGCTGGCCTGGGGTGTGGAGACGAACAGCCAGCCACGTGGAACTGGAACTGATGACCACAGCTTAGCATCAGCTAAGAGCCCTTATTTTTTTTAATAATTAATGGGGGCTGGAGCGATAGTTCAGCAGGTAGGGCGTTTGCCTTGCACACGGCTGACCTGGATTCGGTCCCCTGAGCACTGCCAGGCGTAATTCCTGAGTGCACGAGCCAGGAGTAATCCCTGTGCATCGCTGGGTCTGACCCAAAAAGCAAAGAAAAAAGAAAACTGTAATAATTCTTAATTTTGGGGGTCTGGAGGAGTGCAGGAGGGAACATGCGCGCCTTGCACGTGGCCAGCCTGGCTTCAGTCCCTCACCCACGGTTGGTCCCCTAAGCCCACCAGGGATGAGCCCGGAGCACAGCGCCAGGAGTAAATCCTGAGCCCTGCCGAGTGTGGCCCTAAACAAAAAATAATCCGAGTGAATTTTTGTCTTCTGGGCCATGCCTGGCTCCGGTCTGAGGCCTGCTGGTTGAATATCCCTGTTGTAAAATACTCCAGGAGTGTTTTAATTGTGAGGGAGGGGAGGAAGGCACCCAGCCTCTGTCCGGGCACTGGGGGCTGTTGCCGCACCTTGGAACCAGGGGCGGATGAAGAACAGGGCAGGGATGGAGCCAGTTCTCTGCATCCAAGGCGGGAGCAGGTCTGCAACCTGCGGGGGGTTCCTTAGCACCCGCTTCCGACCGTGCCCTGGCCTGTCCCTTCTCTGCCATTTCTTTGTCCCTGGACTAGCAGCCTCCTCCCCTCCAGCCTGCCAGTTCCCTGGGTAACCTAGTTCCCCTCGCCGGGAGTGTTTGGTGTGTGTTGCAGAATGGCCAGTTTAGGGAAAAAGGGTTTTTTTTTTGCTGCTCTGCTTTAAGAAGGAAAACAAGACAGATAAGAAAAGTCATCTTTTCAGACAACCAGTCCCTCAAGAACCTTGTGGGTGTCTGTGCGTAAGCAGCTGCGTCCCTGGGCAGGGCGAGACTCCGTTCCTCTGGCTACGGTTTCAGGAATGCGCAAGCATCGCTATCTGATGGTCACGGGCCCTCTGATCAGATGGCCGAGCCGGGCCACGCTGTCCTCCCTGGGCTGGCCTGGCAAGCTGCGTGCTTGCATCATGGGCTGTGTGACATCAGACAGACAGACAGACAGACAGACAGACAGACAGACAGGGGAGCTGGCTGCCCCTGCAGCAGGGAACCCCTTTACTCCCACTGATGTTGAGCACGTTGCCTTGCCTTGATGCTCCAGGAAGCGTCTGTTCATAGCCCCCGTGATGGGGCTGGGGGTCGTTGGTGGCCTGGGCAGAGAAGGGAGTGAGCCAGGAAGGTCAGTGGGGGCTGGGGGTGGGAGGCACAGGCCAGGAGGGTGCAGTGGCTGCCTGCTCTGAACGCAGACCCCCTGAGACCTTGTCTTGCAGTACAGGAAAGGGGCCGGGCATGCCACGCTCTCCGCCCCAGCCCCACAGGCTGAGCACTGAGCAGGGAGTGATCTCTGAGTGCCACGGGGGTGGCCCAACCTCAAATCAGTTCAGTAAAAGGAGTAATGGTGTTAGAAAGAAGATGGTAAAATATTCGACTCTGCAATTCTTTTTTTTGTTTTTTGGCTACACCTAGTAATACTCGAGCTAAATCCTAGCTCCGTGCTCAGGGATCTCTCCTGGCAGGGCTCCAGGGACCTTACGGGGGGGGGCGGGGGGTGCCGAAGCTCAAACCCAGGTTGGTCGCTTCCTCTCTGCTATCTCCCTGACCTCTTTCCTTCATTTTCTTTTTTTTTCTGCTTTTTGGGGTCACACTGGGCATTGCACAGGGGTTACTCCTGGCTCTGCACTCAGGAATTACCCCTGGCGGTGCTCAGGGGACCATATGGGATGCTGGGGATCAAACCCGGGTTGACTGTGTGCAAGGCAAACGCCCTACCTGCTGTGCTATTGCTCCAGCCCTTTCCTTCATTTTTTTAATGTTTGGTTAAACTGTTTGACTTCGGAGCTAGAGAGAGCACAGACGGTAGGCCTTTTGCCTTGCAAACATCTCACCCAGGTTTCGTCCCTGGCACCCCATATGGTTCTCCAAGCACCACCAGGAGTAATTTCTGGGTGTAGAGCCCGGAGTGACCCCTGAGCATTGCCGGATGGGTGTGAGCCAAAAAAAAAAAAAAGTAACAACAAAGTTTAGTTCATTCACAATTGTGGCCTATTATCTTTGGGTCCCTCGTTACTGTATTCAGCTGTTCTGTGTGTCTGTTGGGGTTGGGGTGCAGGGAACCCTTAGTTTGTTTCAAACTATACGTGTTTGCTCCAAGTGGGGTTTTACGGCAAACTTGACTCCATGAACCAAAGATAGATGCACGCTGTGACCCGGCCAGGCCCTCCTAGCTGGTTTTTAGGGGGGACCTCCCCAGGAGGGGATGCCCTCAGTGGCTCTCCAACTTTCCTGCGGACTGCCCGTTGGATTGCCGGTGGGCTGCCTTTGCTTGTGCTGGCTGATGTGGGGGGTGTCAGCCAGAGACCCCGGGCGGAGATGGGAGGAAATTCTGGCACCACCCCGTGTTTGTATGGCTTGTTGGGTGAGACGAGAGCCGCCCGCGTCCCTCTCCCACCAGGCCGTGAAGGACACAGCGACGTCCAGGGTGCTGCTCTTCGGGACCTCGGCGCTTATCCCCGAAGTCTTCTCTGTCTTCTTGAAAAAGTGAGTGGCAACTGGCACAAGGGTGAGGTGGGGAGGGCGCTTGCCTTGCCTGCGGCCAACCTAGGTTCGATCCCCAAGACCCCAGATGGTCCTCGGAGGCCAGCAGGCGCAATTCCTGAGCGCAGAGCACCTCTGGGTGTGGCCCCCAAACAAACAAAAAAGTCTTTCCTTGGCCCGCGGACCCCTCAGGGGAGGGGGCTACCGAGTCCAGCTGCACTGGCCGGGCCCCATGTCTGCTTGGCAATCTGGGGACCCACGGGAACCCCATCGCCGTGTGTCCAGGGAGCAGCAGAGCCCAAAGCAGCCACTGTCCCTTCTGTGGCTGCTCACTGGGCGGGACGCTGCTGCCAGCCTGCAGGGGGTGAGATGCTCCTCATTGCCCGGTGCCCTGGGGCCCCAGGGGGGCAACCAGGACAGTGAGTCCCTAGCTATTATCATCCTGTGACGGACAGCCCAGGAAGGGATGGTCACCTGCTCCTGGCTGCAGTTCTTGGCATCTCCCTACTACAGGAGTCATATCTCTGACCCAGGGGCCATAGTCAGAGGTCATGGTCAGAGGTCCAGGTCATGGTCAGAGGTCAAGGTCACATCACTGCCTTGAGCTGGGCCCAGGTGCCAGTGGTGGCCGGGCCTGGGAGCCGTGGGGTACAGGGTGAGGGTGACTGCCAAGGGGGTGATGACTCTCCCAGGGGCGGGGACAGGAGAGCGGGCCCACGTGTGCCCCCCACTGGTGGCTGGGAGTGCATGTTCCCCAGGGTGCCCGCCGGGGTCCCTTAGGGCTGGCCGCTGCCCCTCCAGGTCGCAGATCTTCGTGCGGTTCCCGTGGTCGCTGTGGCCCCTGAAGCTGTCGTGCACGGTGCTGGTGCTGGGGCTGATGGTGCCGCTGTCCTTCAGCATGTACCCCCAGATCGGACAGGTGAGGCCCCACCCGCACCCTCTCCCCTCCTGGACCAGAGCCCGCGGTTTCCTTCCTGTAAACCTGTAACATTGAGAACTGAGAGCAGGTGAAGGCGCCCACCTCACATGCAGTTACCGCCTGTTTGGTCCCAGCAATCCATCTGGGCCCCCAAGCCCTGCCAGGTGTGGCCCCCAAAACCAAATTAAATTAAAAATATTCAGTGCTATTCAAGGTGTTTTATAATGGCCTGTACTGATACACTGTCCAGCAGTTTTTTCTGTGACTATGGCAGTGTTCTAGAACTTTCTGTCTGTTTGGGAGCTGCTAGCCACTGTGACCATTAAACCCATGAACGTGGCCTCGACTTCATGCTGAAGGTCTCAGTCATAATGCACACCCCAACATTCAGTCCCCACGGACCACACTGTGCCTAACGCGGACCCCTGGGGCTGACCACCAGGACACAGGGAGGGGAGTTTCCCACTTGAGGGGGACAAGGATCTCAGAAACCAGAGTGGGGCAGGAAATAGAGTCCAGGATCACTTGGGGGCTCGAACCCGGAGCCACCACATGGAGCCCGCATCCCACTCCCCGGAGCCGCCTCCGTCCACCTCCGGACCCCAGCCCAGCACGTCTTGGCGTTTGCTGGAGCTTGAACTTAAATCCGAGGTGGACTTGGCAGGGAGGGGCAGAATGGGGGTCCTGCATGGGGGAGGGGTCGGCTCTGCGAGGAGGCTTTCCCAAGGCCGTCCCGCCTGCCCCTGTCCCAGCACCCAGCCCTGCTGGCAGGCAGCCAGGCCCCTTGGAGACGTTTGTTTGCTCACGGGACAGTGGCATGGGCGTTCCAGGAGAAGCATCGAGCAGTGTCAAGGCGGCCCAATTTCATCAAAAATATATTTAGGACCCGGAGATACAGTCACTGTCACTGTCCTCCTGTTGTCCATCGATTTGCTCGACCAGGCCTAGTAACGTCTCCATCGTGACCCTTGTTGTTACTGTGTTTGGCATATTGAATAAGTCACGAGTAGCTTGCCAGGCTCTGCCGGTGGGCGAGATACTCTTGGTAGCTTGCCGGGCTCTCCGAGAAGGGCAGAGGAATTGAACCTGGGTCAGCCAGGTCGGCTGCTTGCAAGGCAAACGCCCTACCCACTGTGCTATTGCTCCAACCCCGGAGATATAGTACAGGGCTTAAAGCACTTGCATCTCATGTGGTTAACCCCAGTTGGAACACCAAACCCACTTAGGAATGACCCCTGGGCACAAAGCCAAGAGTAGAGCCTGAACGTAGGACCTCAGCCCCCTCCCTCCTAAAAAATTCATCTTGAAAGTTAAAATGGGGGGCTGGAGCAATAGCACAGTGGGTAGGACGTTTGCCTTGCATGCGGCCGACCCCGGTTCGATTCCCAGTATCCCATATGGTCCCTTGAGCACCGCCAGGAGTAACCCCTGTGCATCGCTGGGTGTGACCCCCCCCAAAAAAAACGTTAAGATAGGGGCCAGAGCCATAGTATAATGCAGAGGGAGCTCGTCTTACAGCCAACCCCAGTTTGATTCCTGGTACCCCATAGGGTCCCCTGAGCACTGCCGGGTATGTCCCCAAATCAAACAACATTCAGATTTGAATTAGTGTTTGAGCGCCGCTGAAAAGCGTCCTTTCTCTGTTTTGCAGATCCCCAGCAGTGAGCTGGAGGAGGAGATTCAGTCAGCCACGGAGGAGACGGAGCTATTCTACAACAGAGGCGTGTAGGCGGGTCTGCAGACCTACCCCGGGCTGTGCACGCGGAGCCCGCTGCCCTGTGTCCAGCACCCGGGGCCTGGGCCCAGAGGACGCTCGCCCTCGGCCCTTGTGGGTGCCTTGTCCAGGGCTGCTGAGAGGCGTGAAGGCCGCCTCTGCTGTGTGGCCTCTGGCCTCGGGCAGGACCCTGGAAACGACCATTAAACTTGTCTCAAGTGCCGGATCTGAATGAATAAAGGGGCCACAGGGACACTGTCCAGGGCTGCGTGAGCACGGCTGTGCACCCACCACCTCCCACTTGGTTCCTTTCTGTTATCAGCTGCAGGCCATAGTGCCACCACCGGGCCCCCTCAGCCCGGTCCCGGGCTCTCAGTCTCCCCGACAGATCCGTCCCACACCCCTACAGGGTTGCTTCCTCCCGCCCCCAGCCCGTCCCTTCCTCACTCCACAGGACTCCTCCAGCCTGCAGCCGTGAAGCAGTTTGATTTGTTACCTCACTTAAAAGCAAAAATGGGGGGCTGGAGCGATAGCACAGCAGGTGGGTCATTTGACTTGCACGCAGTCAACCCAAGTTCGATTCCCAGCATCCCATATGGTCCCCTGAGCACCGACAGGAGTAATTCCTGAGTGCAGAGCCAGGAGTAACCCCTGAGCATCGCCGGGTGTGACCCAAAAAGAAAAAAAAAAAAGCAAAAATGGGGGGCTGGAGAGAGTACAGCTGCGGGGCTCTTGGCCTTGCACGCTGACTCAGACCCCATCTCTGGCATCCCATTCGGTCCCCCGAACCTCACCAGTGATCCCTGAATGCAGAGCCAGGAGTAATTTCTGAGCACTGCTGTGTGTGACCCACAAACTAAACCCAAAAAAAGAGCTATAATGGGGCGGGTGGGGGGGAGGGAGAGGCAGAGAGTACAGAGGGTGTTTGCCTTGCACAAGGCTGACCCAGGTTCAATCTTCAGTATATCAGATGGTCCAAGCCCCACCAGAAGTGATCCCTGAGTGCCCAGCTAAGCGTAATCAGGTGTGGACCCAAAAGAAAAAGGCAGAAATGGAGGCTGGAGCATGTACAGGAGACTGGGCACTTGCCTTGCATACAGCTAACCCTGGTCCAGCCCTCGGCTCCACCAGTCTGGGACCCAAACTGCCCCCCCTCAACTCCCCACACTAATTTCTATTTTTTTGCTTTTGGGTCACACCCAGCGATGCTCAGGGGTTACTCCTGGCTCTGCACTCGGAGTTATTCCTGGCGGTGCTCAGGGGACCCGATAGGATGCTGGGAGTGAAACCCAGGTCAGCCACGTGCAAGGAAACGCCCGACCCGCTGTGCTATCGCTCCAGCCCTGCCCCACAGAAATTTAAAAGCAAAACCCCTGCATTGCCAAACGCTTTACTTGGAGGGGGTCGCACCTGATTACGTGCTTCTAGGGCAACTCCTGGCCAGGAATCAAACTCGGGCCAGTCTGGGCATCTATTCCCGCCCATGAGCTCACTCACTGCGTCTGGTCACCTCTGCCCGGAGCATGGCACTGCAGTTCGCTGTCCCTGGAGACCATCTTTCCCTCCCAGCCTCAGAAGCCGGTCCGCCACAAACCCCTTGGATGGAAAGGGCATCATCCTGGCCCTGCCCCTGCCACAGAGCCCGGGCTCCAGAACACATCTGCAGGGCGTGTGGGCTAGCCCAGCTCAGGCCAACGGCGCCCCCTGCCGGTACTGCCTGTGGTCTGCAGTCCAGCTCCCCCAAGGTCCCTCCTGCCCTCAGAAAGCAGGTCTAGCCACCCCCAGGGGAGAAAACTGTGGAAGCCACATCCGGCAGTACTGGGGGATTACGCTTGGGAATCACTCCCAGTCTTGGGGTCGGCCTCCTGTGGGCAAGTGCCCTTCCGGCTGAACCATCGCCACAGCCGCTGCTCCCAGCGACCTGCTTCAAGCTTGCAGCTTCCCAGCACCCCTGCCTCCACTCAAAGCCTCGCCTTTCCCGTCTGTTGCCTTTCCTTAAGACCAGCATCCCGGTCCTCTCCCAGCTATGGTCTCTGGGGGCCTCTGTGTCTACTTCTCTCTGCTGGTCCCTCAGCTGACTCCAGTGTAGGCCTCAGATTGCATTTGGCTATCAACCACTCCTCTGGAAGCCTTCCAGGAGTCACCATCCTGGACAAGGAACCCGCCCGTGTCCTCCCACTGCATGTCTTATGGATGAATCCGGCGTCCCTGGAGGTCGCTGTGAGGTCCATGTGCCGCACTGGTTCCGGTACAGCACAACGCTCAGTTCACATTTGTGGGTTGGAGGGACCGTCCAGCACCTGCACCCACCCTCAACGTCCCTGGGCCATCGCGAGGGTTAATTCCAAATCCGCTAAAAGGGGGCTTCCACGGGGACGGAGCAGACGCTCTGCGTGGTTCCCTGAGCAATACCAGGTTTGAGCCCTGCAAAAAAAAAAAAAAAAAAACAGGGGGAGGGGGAGATTCACCACAGCTGAAGGGACGCGAGGATCCTGCAGACAGTCCCGCGCACGGGTGTGCCAAAGCCCTAGCACTGCTTGGCCTGAAGGAGGCACGGGAAGGTGAGTGCCCCTCACCTTCAGGTGAGTCAGGTCAGCTCTGGGCAGCGGGGGCGGGAGCCAGCCAGTGGCAAAGGAGCGTGGCCAGGACCCTTTAACTTTCAGCGGGGTCTCTGGGCACCCCCTACACCTCTGCAGGGACAGAAGGGATTCTTATAGGGCCCAGAGTAAATTCCAGAAGAAGGAGGTCACAGTTCTTCATCATATTGAGTATGAAATATTTCCATTTTATTTCTGCATCAAGTTTGTCATGAACAAGGTTGATCATTAATACCAAAAAAAATGAGAAAAGGTGTTAGTATTAATTTTCATAAAGTGCAGGTTGAATTTTCAGTTGCTTGCCCAAGGCCACGCCCTCGTTACTCCGATCCTCCCTGGCTCTACCCCAGGATGAGACAAGGACTTTTATTTTGTTTGGGGGCCACACCCGGCAGTGCTCGGGGCTTAGTCCTGACACAGTTCAGAAGACTCCCTCTCCTGGCAGGACTCCAGAGCACATGGGGTGCCAGGGATTGAGCCCAGGTCGGCCACATGCAAGGCAAGTGCCCTACCCACTGTGCTCTCTCTTGCCCACAGGACTTTTTTTTTTTTTGCTTTTTGGGTCACACCCGGCGATGCACAGGGGTCACTCCTGGCTCTGCACTCAGGAATTATCCCTGGCGGTGCTCAGGGGACCATGTGGGATGCGGGGAATCGAACCCAACCAACATCTGGGCCGACCACGTGCAAGGCAAACGCCCTACCCGCTGTGCTATCACTCCAGCCCCGGGACTCCTAATCTTTAGCCCAACAGCATCTGGGAGAGATGGCAAAGGGCATTGTGCGTGCTTGGCATTCCAGAGGCCCAGGTCTGATCGCCAGTACCACACGGTACCCCGAGCACTGTCACGTATGGCCCCAGAGTTCAAGAAAAAAGAAGAAACAAAATCTAACACTGAGAAGAAAGGAAAGATCTGACAGACAAAATAGTTTTCAGAGGTTCTTCTGGGTTAGATTTCCAAGGAGAACAGTACTGGGTGAGGAGACAATCCTTCTGAGGGCTGGAGAAATAGCAGGAAGCACACACGCACACGCTTGGCGCGCAGGGTGCCCCGAGAAAACTGCCAGCAGCCAGCCCTGAGCACTGAGTGGGGAGCAGCCCCTGAGTCCTGTCAAGTGTGGTCCACAAAACAAAGTTGTCTTTGATAATGACTGTGACTGCATGAAATAACAAGTACGTAAGCGAATCCTCCCCCGGGACTGCAGGCATGAGCATGGTCCCAATGAACAACATCTTTCTTCACAAGAACCTTGCGAGCAACAGGGTTAATGCGACGGGGTTAACTGCGGAGCCGCCGGCCGAGTTAGCCGGATAATCCCCTCAACGGTATAAATATGGATATTAAAGTTATCTACTCAAGTATAAAAAAATCTATGCAAAACCCGCCTAGGCAAAATATTCAAAGGCCAAGAAAAAAAAATTTTTTTTTTTTTGCAAGAAAGTGCGGCTGTCTCTCTCTGGACAGTTTCTGCGGGAAACGTCAGTCTGGCTCAGAGCGGAGAGTTCCTCATGAGGCATTGAAAAGTTCTTCCTAGAAGAATACAAAGCAGAATTTCAGGCAGCTTTCTGAAAACGAACCATTCGTTTGTGTCGAGAGAGACACAGGGGACCTTCGGCGCAAGGAAGGCTTCGGGTCTGCGGGCGGTTTGCAGGAGGCCCCGACGTGGGGCACAGCACCCCCGGCCCGGGGCCGTCGGAGAGTGACGCCTGGCCGCGCCTCACCCGCCCCAGTGGGAGGCAGGGGACCCACGCCAGAGAGCCGAGAGTGTTTCTCATACGTGTTTCAGTGCTTTTTTCTCAAGTTGGATTGCCCATTCTTGCCAACGGATTGTGAGAACTGGAACATTCCTGTGTTACTTGACGTCACACGGTCTCAGGAGCACGGCGAGCGGGCCGGCTGGGCACGGTCAGATTTTCAGCATCTGTTCGGCCGCTGCGAGGTGGCAGAGGAAGTTCTCGGTGGCCGACGGGAACCGCCTCTGCTTCAGCGCTTCCAAGTTGAGCACCCGCTTCCCTCCGTCGCCAGAGGCCTCTGAGAACGGCATCAGGATGGCGAGGACTTCTCGGGTCTTTTGGGAAATATCCTTTAAGAGAGCAGGAGAATGGGCTCTGTTGGTACCGGTTCGAACAGTTGTTTCATCCCAATAAAACTCTTCTTCCCACCATTTGCAGTTCCTCAGACTAACTCTATACATTAAGAAAGTGGGAGAGGTTGGAGGGGTAGCACAGTGGGTAGGGCGTTTGTCTTGCACACGGCCAACCTGGGTTCGATTCCCAGCATCCCATATGGTCCCCCGAGCACCGCCAGGAGGAATTCCTAAGTGCAGAGTCAGGAGTGAGCCCTGTGCATCGCCGGGTGTGACCCAAAAAGGAAAAAAAAAAAAAGAAATTGGGGCTGGGGGGACAGTACAGCGGGGACAGGGCGGCCTGGCACGCCACTGACCAGGTTCCATCCCTTATCCCTGAGCACAGAGCCTGGAGTCAGCCCCAAGTGCTCTGAGTGCTGCAGGTGAGGCCTCAGCACAAAACAAACAGGGGCCGGAGAGGGTACTGCCTTGCACGCAGCTGACCCAGGTTGGATCCCCTGCATCCCAGGTGGTCCTGCAAATCTGCCAGAAGTGATCCCTGAGCACTGAGCCAAGAGTCAGTCCTGAGCACTGGGTGTGAAACAAAAACAAACCAAAAGAAAAAACATAAAAAAAAAAAAACAGAGACTGAGGGGCTGGAGCAATAGCACAGCTGGGAGGGCGTTTGTGTGCCTTGCACGTGGCTGACCCGGTTCGATTCTCAGCATCCCATATGGTCCCTTAAGCATCGCCAGGAGTAATTCCTGAGTGCAGGGCCAGGAGTAATCCCTGTGCATCGCCGGGTGTGACCCAAAGAGTAAAATTAATTACTTATTTAATTAAAAAATAAGAATACATGTTTTTATTAATTAAATAAAATTTTTTTTAAAAGAAACGCACTGGGCGTACTGTCGGGGAGTCGTGAGGCCTAAGCTGGGCCTCCTGTCTCAACCTCACGCTGGGGGTGGTGCTGCCACGGGGTCCCCAGCGCCTAAGGGTGCGTCTCCGGCCCCCGGCACCCAGTGCACGAGCGCCACAACCAAGCCATGGGCCTGGCCGCGCAATGACAAGGAAGGGAAGCAGGTAGAGTATGAGAGAAACGTAACAAATCGATGTTCCCGACACTCAATAGAAGCCAGAGAGAACGGACGCGGGCCGGTGGGCTGGTCCAGCACGCAGGCGTCTGCCTTGCCCTGCGAGCAGCCGGGAGCCAGGGCCAGCGTGTGCTCTGTGCTCCTCGGCCCTAGGGCTCCATCCCGGTACCCCGCGAGGTCTTCCTGAGCTCGGCCAGAAGCGATCCAGAGTAGTGCTGGGTGTAGCCCCCCAAAATACCAAATCAAAACCTCACACCGCATCGAGTCTGGCAGGGGCGAGGAGAGGGGGGCAGCCGCCACAAGGCCTGGTGACCCCTGGAGAAGCCCAACAACCCTGCTGGGCAGGAGCCCTCTTGGCGGCACCCGCTGCTGACAGCGCCTCATTCCTGCAGGAAGTCGGGCCGGAGGAAGCGCCAGTCCCGGGGCGGCCTGGCAGGCCTAGGCTGACAGGAAGCTGCAGCCTGTGCCTGCCTCTATCTCCCTGGGTCGCCGTGGGCCACGTGGCACCTCTACTGGATCTCCCACCGCGCTGCCTGTTCCCGTGGGCACACGGCGGACACACGGCGAGCGCGCGGCCGGCCCGGGTACCTGGATGACTTCGCCGTCGGATTTCTCCGGGTCCTCCGCCGACTCCACGATGAGCTGAGCCACCTCTCTGTGCAGTTTGCCCATCGTCATGGCCTCTGTGGGGGTCCAGAAGAACAGGCTGCGTGAACAGTTTGGAACTCGGATCAAGCCGTGAGTCTGTACGAAGGTGTGACAGAGGGAACGTCCCCGAAGCCGCTGACACCGCGCCCGCATCCCCGTCTGAGTCCTCAACTCAGATCCGGCAGCATGCTGGGCCGCGGAGCGAGGGCAGGGTCCCCTCGATGGCCCCCAGCAGCGTTGTCCGTCCTGAGCGCCGACGGGGGCGCTCCTCACAGCGCTGAGAGGGAGCGAGGGGGAAGGAGACCCTGAGGGGGGAAGGAGACCCCAAGGTGCCCGGCGCGGCAGCTCACCTTTAGCGGAAGGCGCGATGCTGATCTCACGGTCCGCGAGGTTCACGAACACGTCGTAGAGGTCTGACCGGTGGCTCACCTCGGGGTCCACAAAGCCGGCCACGTAGCCTGCATGTGACACGGACGCCCAGGGTGGGTGGGGACAGAGCCTGGCTGGGCCGCAGCCCCCGACCACGCTCTGCCCGGCTCAGCTAACCCGGGGTAGGCATTGTGCTCCCAGAAATAAACCCCCCACCCCTGCCAAAACTCCACGTGTTCCTGGAGAAGACTCAAGCGCCCGGCAGGAGGCTGGGGACAAGCGGTTCCATCACGGTTCCTGCCCTCCGGGCCAAAGGGACAGACTGTGGGAGCCAAGAGGGAATCTTCCCTTCTGTGGGTGTGGGGGCCACGCCCGCGCTGCTCAGGGCCCCCCTTCTGACTCTCCACTCGGGGACCACTTCTGGTGGGGCTCCGGGGAGCAGATGAGGTGCTAGGGATGGATCCCAGGTGGGCCGAGTGCAAGGCAGGCACCCTGAGCACCCCAAGCCCGTTAGGGAAACTTCCAGATGGGAACTTCCCCAGCTAAAAATGAGCCACTGAGAGAGGGACCCGGCAGGCTGGCTGCAGCCCGGGCTGGAATGGCAGAGCCTGGGTCTGATCCCTGGCCCCCCCCATGGTCCCCTTAGCACTCCGCAGGTGACTGCTGAGTACTGAGCTGGGAACAGCCCCCGAGTACCACCAGGTGTGGCCCCTGAACGCCAAAATAACTCTTGACTGGGGCTGGGGGGGCGTGGCACCAGTGTGAGTGCACAGGCCTCGGGCAGCGCGCCTGGCAGCACGCCTGGCAGCGCCTTGCTACCCCCGAACACTGCACGGCCCAAGCACTGCCCGACCTGGGCACCCCAGGGAGGTCCCTGCTGCTTCCACCCAGCCTGGCAAGGCGTGTCCCGCGTAGCAGGTAGCGCGATTGCCTTGCACGTGGCCGACCCGGATTCGATTCCCAGCATCCCATATGGTCCCCTGAGCACCGCCGGGAGTAACTCCTGAGTGCAGAGCCAGGAGGAGGAACCCCTGTGCATCAACAGGTGTGACCCAAAAAGAAAAAAAAATAAAATAAAATAAGGAAGAACATTTTCAGAGTTGTGGTAGCTCAGTGGAAGAATATTTGGCAAAGAATTTCTTAGCCAAAGAAATAAGGAATGCTCGGTACTGCTCTTTAGAATGTGTCCGCACACACACACACACACACGCACACACATGTGCATACATGCACACACACATACACACTCGTGCACACAAGCGCGTGCACACGTGCACCCATGCACACACACACACACACACACACACACACACACACACACACACATACACGCACATACACACATACCTGTGCACGCCTGCAGGGCTTCCAGCTCCTCCGCCTGGAGGTGCACGAAAGGGTGCAGGATGCTCCAGTCCTGTCGGTGCCACACCAGGGCAGGCAGAGTCCTGGGGAGCCAAGCGAGAGTCCAGGCCCCGTCATGAGTGTCAGCTGAGGGGCCCGCCACCTCCCTCTTCCCTCTCCATGGCGGGGAACCATGCCAACACCTCCGGATTCTAATCCATGCAAGGGAACGGCTTAGGAACGTCACCTCCTAGGCCTCCTCCAGGAACCAGACAGTTCAAGGGTTGAGCCCCTGCTTGGCACACGGGGGTGTTCAGTGACTACATCGCTGGGGGCAACCCCTGAGCTCAGAGCACAGAGCTCTGTTCCTCCCCGCCCCCCACCCCCACCAAAAAAAAGTTTCCTCCAATCCCAGAACAAATAGCAGGGAAGGGAGAGTAGGAGGTGAGGATCCCAGACCAGAGCTAGGAGCCAGAGCCTCGAGCACGGGGGATGAGGTTCCAAACCCGGCCTAACACATGCTACTTAACGCATGAGCAGCTGAAACTGACACACGGCGACCTCAAGGCCCCTCCTCCAGGCAGCCCCCCGGGAGCTGACACTGTAATGAGTGGGAACCAGACCTTGTAAACTCCTGGACGGCTTCTATTTTGGGGTGATAGACGACGATCCTCTTCTTGATCATCAGTGCGGTATGTAAGATAACGGTTTCCATTCCAAACTGGGATACAATATCTTAAAATAAAGAATTACAATGTCACTGCATCAGGTAGAAGAAATTAGGGTTTTGCTTCCCAAAATTTTTTTTCTTCTTTTTGTTTTTGGACCACATCCACTGATACTCAAGAGTTATTCCAGGCTGGCACTCAGGAATTACTCCTGGCAGTGCCCAGAGGACCATATGGGGTGCTGAGTAGCAAACTCAAGCTGATTCTGAGCAAGGCAAGAGCCCCACCTGCTGCCCTCTCTGGCCCCCAGGAGTTTTGCTGTATAAACACAAAGGGGTTTTTCCCTCAGAGAACAGACGGTGGGAAATGTTGGTGTTTGTCACCCAGCAGCCAGGTGACAAACACCTAACCCTGCCAACAAGACTAGCTGGAGGGGTCAAAGTGATAGTACAGCAGGGAGGGCTCTTGCCTTGCATGCGGCCGACCCGGGTTCAATCCCTGGCATCCCACATGGTCCCCCGAGAACCACCAGGAGTAACTCCTGAGCATCGCTGGGTGTGACCCAAAAAGCAAAAGAAGCCAAAAACAAAAAACAAACAAACAAAAAGAAGGACTGGCTGGAGACAGCACCGAGCAGTGCGGTTGGGAATAAAGCAGGAGGACAAGGGTGACACAGCATCCCTGAGACCCCCCCACTTGAACTTCAGGTGGTGGCTTAACCATGGGCTGTCCCTGTCACCTTAGACTTTCCAGCAAGGAAAGAAGAGCAGGGAGTTGAGGGGCCTCGAGTGCGGCCAACCCTGGGACCATCCGGGTAATCCCACGGTCCCCTGGGCACTGCCGGGAGTGACCCCGAATCAGAGTCAGGGGCCGTTCCCGCAGCACAGAGCCAGGAGTAGCCCCCAAGCACCACAGTCATGGCACAATCGGCCCATCGCCGCCCCGTCCCACTAAGGGAAAAAGAAAGGGAAGCGGGTCGGGAGCTTGAGCTCTGTAGGCGGAAGGAACTGCCCAGGTCTCCGGAGAGCGACACTCCTTAAGTTGGTCGGGAAGGCGCTTGCTTTAACCTGAGGCCGACTCAGGTTCGATCCCCGGCCATAGAGTACTCTGAGCACTTCCAGGAGAGATTTCTGAATGCAGAGCTGGGAGGAAGCCCTGAGCAATGCCAGAGTGACCCCAAATCCTCAAAAATCAACTAATCTAATTTTAAAACAGAGCTCTGGCAGTTAAACTCCCCTCCCACCTGCCTGCCCTGGAAACCAGTTTTCCCGAGAGGCAAAGACCAATGTGGGAAGATGCTCCCGGGGCCAGGGCTGGGCTGGGCAGGCAGGGAACGGAGATCCCGGGAAGGCTTTTGGGCTTGGTTCTCCTCCCGGGCTCACCTTTGATGGAGCCCGCCAGGTAGGCCTTGCGGGCAGAGAAGTCCTTGCTGAGGAAAGAGCCGTTCTCCTCACTCTGGCAGGCGCCCTTGGTGAGCACGGCGATGTAGCTCTCCATCATCCGCACCGGGGTTCCGTGCTTCACATACATTCTGCAGGGACAAGAGGCCGAGCGCTCACCTTTCGTCAGAACCCAGGGGAGAGAGGCATGGGCGAAGCTGGGACCTGACGGGGAGGGCCCGAGCCCTGGCGCTGATGCCCGCCAGAACACCCGCGTCTCTCGGGGACAGGACGGCTTCTGCTCTGAGTGGAAACAGCGTTCGCAGCACAGGGCAAAGCAGCCTCGAGAGCAGGCTGGAGCAAAAGCACAGCGGGGAGGGCATTTGCCTTGCAAATCGACCCGGGTTCGATTCCCAGCATCCCATATAGTCCCCTGAGCACCGCCAGGAGTAATTCCTGAGTGCAGAGCCAGGGGTAACTCCTGAGCATCGCTGGGTGTGACCCCCCTCCAAAAGAAAAAAAAAAAAAGAAGCGACCTCGAGAGACCCGTGAAACAGTTCTCTGAGGTCAGCCTCCAGGGAACACCATCACACTCCCAGCCGCTGTCCACTCAGCCGCGCACTAGCGTCATACTGTCGTGACAACTGCCATGGTCACGGGGAAAGGAGTGAATCAGGTGTCAGTCCCCATTCATCCCCGGAGCCCCCAGAGGACGCTGCATTTCAGTTATTAAGAAATCCAACTCCCGGGGCTGGAGAGACAGCACAGCGGGTAGGGGGTTTGCCTTGCACGCGGCCGACCCGGGTTCGATTCCCAGCATCCCATATGGTCCCCTGAGCACTGCCAGGGGTAATTCCTGAGCGCAGAGCCAGGAGTGACCCCTGTGCATCGCCAGGCGTGACCCAAAAAGCAAAAAAAAAAAAAAAAAAGAAAAGAAAAAAAATCCAACTCCTTCCTTTTCTGCCGTTAAGTTCACTTCAGACAGAGTGCCCTCAGCCCCTCCCTGGAAACCTCTTCCGACGAGTAACTAAACCCAAACTGTGCTCGAGATGCACAACTGGGTTGATTTAAGCCTTCTGGTAGCTGATGGGATAGAAAACAGGGAAGTAAACAAAAATCATTATTTTTGATTACCCAATGATTCTATTTAGTGCAGATAAGTGGAGGGAAAGCCAATATTTTTACCCAGTGAGGCCAGTCATCGACAATGTTCTTTTGTTGGTTTGTTTTTGGGTCATACCCAGGTGCGAGGCCAGCGCCCTACCTACCGTACTATCTCCCCAGTCTTATTTGCTTTCACTATTTAAATGCACAGATTGAACAATAAATGGGAAAGCAAATTTGTAAGGCGTGAGTCAAACCCATAAGCCCAGCCGCAGGCCTCTCTGGGCGGGTCCAAAGAATACAGTCCCCAGAGCCCTGGCGAGTGGGAGACTCCCAGGTGGGAGACTGGCGGGGGGGGGGAGCGGGGGACCCCCCTCCCGAGCTCCTGCCTTTCCCCTCCACCTGCCCATATCACCGCCAGCAACAACAACTGAAAAGCTGAACAGGGGCTGGAGGGCTCAGCACCTGCGCGGTGTGTCAGGAGCCTCAGGTCTGAGCCCAGCAACGTAGGGTCCCTGGATGGAACCACCCCTCCTGCCCTCCACCCAGCACCACCAGGAACCCCCAAACAAACCAAAGGTAACAAAACAAAAACAATCTACGGTGCCAGAGATGAGACTTAGATTGGGGGGGGGGGGGGATGGGGGCTGACAGGTGACAATCTTGGGCCGCAAAGGATAAAACAGGAAGGAGCGCCCCTCCCCCCGTCCCCCACCCTGGCCTGGGCAATGTGCAGGAAACCAGGGCCCTGTGCTGAAGGGGTCCTGGCAGCGACCTGGATCCCCCAGAAGGAACGGTCTTCTCCCATAGCTGTGGGGGGCACAGTTACTTCTCTCCCCGGAAAGAAAGGAGGGAGCCCTGCCCTTGGGTGCTGAGAACATCACCACATACAGACTCTGTCCTGCAGTTGTTGGGTGTGGGTGAAAGTTGGCGCCAGAGTCTGGGATCAAAGACCTGGAGGTGCTCAGGGGTCCCTGCCATGGCCAGCCCATGTAGTCCTGTCCCTGGGCCTGTGCGCGCAGACGCCACGTGGCCGGGGAAGCGGGTTGGCTGGGGGTGAGGGGGTGTGAGGGAGAGCACCGGTGGGTGTGTACGTGCAGGAGGGGAATCACAGGAGTGCAGCGAGGAGGAAGCAGAGGAGGTGGCTGCCTGCGACTGACTGCGACTGAGTCCTTCCTCTCCTAGCACTGCGGGATGTGATAATGCTGACACTGCAGATGTGGAGAAACACCCCCCTCCCCCTAGCCTTCTTCCTGGACAGGAAGTGGGGTCCAAAGCAACTTTGCCTTCTGGGCCCCTGAATATTTCATGTGAAATCAGCTGAGTAATCTAACCCCGGCCCGGTGCAATGACAGGAGTCCCCTGTCAGCTCACAGATGCCCCTGCGGGGTGCTGAGTTCCCGGCCCGGGCAGGCCAGAACATCTCCTGAGTCAGGGGGACCTCCCTTAGCATCCAGCAGGTACCCCAGGGCCACGCAGCTACGATTTCACTTAGGACGGACCAAGTCTGTCTGAGCAGAGCTGGCTGCAGACACAGTAAACCTTGGGGCCGGAGAGATAGGACAGTGGCTAGGGCCCTTGCCTTGCACGGCATCTGGTTCAATCGCCAGCACCCAACATAGGTCCCCCAAGCCCCACCAGGAGTGATCCCTAAGCACAGGGCCAGGAATGAGCCCTGAGCACTGCTGGGTGTGGCCCAAAAGCCAAAAAAGAAAAAGAAAGGTTTTCTGTTTACTGCTAAGGGGAGTCCTGACTTGGAAGTGAGTAGAAGTAACAGACCCAAAGGAGTTCAGGAACTACAGTAATTATGCAAGCTTCTTTTTCTGCCCACCCTCAACCATTTTCCCAACAACAACAACAAAAAACACCGCTTAAGTATCATTTAGGCAGAAGAGAAAAGTTCCCCTTTCTAAAAAAAAAAAAAAAAAAACGGTCTCTGGAAGGCCACTAGTGCTGAAATTGGGCTAGTCAGGCTGAAATGTGCTTCCTCAGTAGAGAGAGGAGTCCTGAAACTGCTGAGGAAGAGCTTTTGTGGATTAGCGTTGAACACAGTTGCATACAGACCTACACAATGTCCTAGTGAAGGCGGCATATTTCTCTGGGTTAAAATCTTTGGCGGTCAGAACAATAGAAAAGTGAGTCACCTGCACAAAAGAAACACAAAAGGATACCTTTAAAAGGCTATTTGAGCCCACTTAAAATACCATTAAACAAACACCTTTTAAGGGACCGGAGTGATAGTGAAGAGGGTTAGGGCCTTTGCTTGAACATGCAGTCGACCCAGGTTCGATCCCCAGCCCTTCATGTGGTTCCCCGAGCCGGCCAGGAGATAAAATAACCAGGTGCAGGGCAGAAATTAGATTTATTAATAATGCAGAGCCAGGAGTAAGTCCTGAGCACAACCAGCTGTGATCCCTGAAAACAAACAAACAAACAAAGGAAGTTCCCACAGCTCACTAGAATAAACCCAGAGCTGCTGTATCAGGCCTTCCCATTTAGAAACTATTTCAATAATGGAATAAAAAATGAAAATAAATAAATAAACGAATACAACGGTCTCGGTAAAATTCCTGTCATGAAAATCATCCAACTCCTGAAATAATCAATTCTCTAGAGATTGCTATAAAAGGCCCTAGGAGCTTATAAATAGGATTCATTTCTTCGTACGTAGATGCCCCCATGATTATAGATGCAATTTCTGATAATCATGGCCTATTCAGGAGACAAAATTCAATTTTTTTTGTCTTGGGGTCATACCCCCGAAAATGCATAGGATTGCTCTTGGCGGTGCTCAGAGGACCAGATGGGGTGCCAGGGATCAAACCCAGGTAGGCCGTGTGTGTACAAGGAAAACTCCCAACCTGCTGTACCCTCTCCCTGGCCCAAAATTCAAAACTTTCTAAGAAGCAAAGCACTGGATTAGATTCTCAGAGGCCAGGCTGGAGGCCCCGAGTCTGGTGGCCAGCACTGTGTCACAGCGCCAAGAGCAATCCTGGCACCGCAATCAAGGCTGTGAGCTTCAGCACACTGTACCCACGTTTGTGTGAACGACACGAATGAAGAGCACAGGAGCTAGAGACAGGACAGCAGGCAGGGTGCTGGCCTGGCACACACCCAACACGGCACCCCCTGTGGTCCCCTGGTCCCCTCCAGGAGTGATCCCTGAGAGCAGAGCCGGGAGTCTGCCCTGAGCACAGCAAAGAAACCATATGGCCGGCGCTGGGGAAGGAGGCTCAGTGACAAAGCACTATTCGCCTTGCATGCGTGAGGCTCTGGGTTCTATTTCCCACACCATAAAACAAAACAAAACAAAAAAAACAAAACAAAACAAAAAAAAAACAAGAAACATGTTGTGAATGTTGATGTCCAAACCTAAGCAATATAGAAATGAGGAGCTGGAGAGACATACAGTGGGGAAGGCGTGCTTGCCTTGTGCGCATCAATCCCGGGTTCAACCCCCATCATCCCCCGAGCCTGCCAGGAGTGATGGCTGAGCACAGAGCCAGGAGTGATCTCTGAGCACTGAGCCAGGAGTCATCCCCCTGAGTCCAGTCAGGTGTGGCCCAAGAAACAACAACAACAACCAAAAAAAAAAAGAGAGAGAGAAAGAACTAAGAAAAGTTTCAGAAACAAGGGGCAGGAGGAGCCAGAGAGGCAGTACCCCGGAAAGGCATTTTTTCTTGCACCAGAAGACTCAGGTTCGATCTCCGGCATCCCACATGGTCTCCCAAGCCCTGCCAGGAGTGATTCCTGAGTGCAGGGCCAGAAGTAACCCCTGAGCATTGCCAAATGTGGCCCAAAAAAGCCAAAAAAGAAGAAGAAAAAAGAAATGAGGGACTGAAGAAAAGAGATAGGTAGGGTGCTTGCTTTGCACAGCACTGACGTGGGTTCAAATCCTAGCATGTTACGTGGGCTCTTCCAAGCTCTGTCAGGCATGATCCCTGAGCACAGAGCCAGGAGTAAGCCCTGAGCATCACCAGGTATGGCCCCCCAAAACAAAACAAGAGTAAAGAGAAATGCTCTTAAAAAATAATAATAATAATAAAAAAAAGAGACATGCAGGGCTGGAGTGATAGCACAGCGGGTAGGGTGTTTGCCTTGCACGCGGCCGACCCGGGTTCAATTCCCAGCATCCCATAGAGTCCCCTGAGCACCTCCAGGAGTAATTCCTGAGTGCATGAGCCAGGAGTAACCCCTGTGCAATGCCGAATCACAATAAAAAATTTTTAAAATTAAAAAAAAACAAACAAACAGAAACGCTCTTATTTAAACATTTGGGATTGGGGGCAGGGGACACTCACCCAGCATTGTTCCCACTCAGTGCCAGCAGTGAAACCCAGGCTTCCTACATGCCCAGCAACCCCCTCCCTGCCCCACAAAAGTGCGGCCGGCTTCTGACCAGCTGCTCACTTACCTTTTTCAAAACTGAAGAGTCTGGCACCTCGGCTGTGGTGATGTAAAACCACATTCTACGGTACTGACCAAAGACGAAGGGGTGGAGGAGTTTGTTCTCGTCCGTCAGGCAGCATTTCCTCAGCAGCAGGGCCCGGGTGCTCGCCGTGGTGGAGGGGTAGCACCAGGCCCACAGAACTTCCCCGTTCGTGTCCTTTTCTACGGTGGAAAGATGGTCACTGAGAATGTCAAACAGCGGCAAGGACGTGAATTGATTCAGAAGCACGGCACGGAGTCAGTCTTCACAACCCACTTTACAAAGCAACCCGAAGCAGAGGGAGACCCCAGATTCCCACCTACCTCTCCTGGCCAAAGGATCTAACTCTCAGGATCAAGGCTTAAGACACCCGAGCAAAAAGCTTTACAACCAATCGTGAATGACGTGCTGACCTTCCACCTTTGACACGTCTTCCAGCACAAATTCTCAGAAGCTTATCATTCCGTTTATTTATTTTTGGCTTGGGGGCCACACCCGGTCATACTCAGGACTCACTCCTGGCTCTGCGTTCAGGAATCACTCCTGCCTGCCAGTACTCTGGGGACCATCCGGGATGCTGAGGATCGAACCCAGGCCAGCCAAGCGCACGCTGTACCCACTGTACTGTCATCTCTTCATTCTTTTTTTAAAATTTAATCTGGTTGGGAAGATCTTTTACAATTACATAGAGGATTTATTTCAAAAATTAAAAATAAAGGGGGGGGGCTGGAGCAATAACCCAGCGTTTGCCTTGCACGCAGCCAAATCGGGTTCGATTCCCAGCATCCCATAGGGTCCCCCAGCACGGCCAGGGGTAATTCCTGAGTGCATGAGCCAGGAGTAACCCCTGTGCATCCCCGGGTGTGACCCAAAAAGAAAAAAAAACTGGTGTTGAGGGCGAGTAAGATGGGCAGGAGCAAGATGGGCTGGAGTACACATTTTGCCTGCAGGTGTCCTGGGTTCGACGCCCCCCCCCCAGACCACCTGGGCCCTTCTCCGACCCCCACCGCCCCAGCACTGAGCACAGAGGGACCTCTCACACACTGCAACAAAAATCTGGGGATGGGGCGGAGAGCTAGCACACAAATGAAAGCACTTGCCTTACCTGCCGCAGACCTGGGTTCCATCCCCCACCCCCAACGCCCAATACAGTCCCCCAAATTCCACCAGAAATGATCCGGGAGCACGAAGTAAGCCCCGAGAGCCGCTAGGTGTAGATCCAAAGCCAAATAATAATAATAATAATAATAATAATAATTGAAGTCTTGAAAAAACGAGCAGCACGCCTTGCCACTTTGCGCTACTTCGCTCAACTCTACGTGACGGTGCACAGAGCTTGGGGACGGGGGTCCACAGAGGCGGTTCCAGGGGTACTTTGCCAGGTGCGGAACACATCCTCCCAGGTCAACCCTGCCCAGGGCTTGGGCAGCCACTGCCCGCTGAAGGGTCCGGGCGTACTTGCGGGGACCCTCGTTCCCCAAACCCAGCCGGGAGCCCCCGAAGGCCACTGTGCACGCGCCCCTGTCGCACGGAGACGCGGAGCAGGACGCGACCCCCCACTCGGTCCCCTCCTCCAAGCGTGCACCCGGCGCACCCCCGGGGCCTCCTCCACCTGCTCCTCGGCCCAGGGCGGCCCCGGCGGTCACGCGGCTCCCAGAACGCTCCGGGGGGGGAGGGCCCGGGTACGGTCCCCGGGGACTGCCCAGCGGCGCCCCCGGCCGCACGTGCGAGGTCCGCGGCGGGGCCGGGGCGCGCGGGCCGAGCCCCTGCACCGGGTGGCCGGACCCCGCCGCTCCGACCCAGGCCCAGCGCGGCGGAGGGGGCCGCGGGAGGCGCCGGGGCAGGGCGAGCCCCGGGCCCGGGCCGAGCTGGAGCGGACGGGGGGCGCCCGGGTCCTCACCGATCAGCCCGACTCCGAGCATCAGCTGCGGGTCCGCCGCCTCGGCCGCTGCCATCTTCCGCCGCCGCCGCTGCCGCCGCCGCCGCCGCCGCCGCCCGGGGCCAAGCTCCGCCCCCTTCGGTCCCGCCCACCGCAGGCCCCACCCTATCCTGGGCCGCCCACCGCCGGCCTCTGCGACGGGGCCCGCCCGCCATTGGCCCCGTCTTTCGCCGGGCCCGCTCCCCATTGGCCCCGCTTCCTCCTAGACCCGCCCACCGTGAGGCCCCGCCTTACGCAGGCCCCGCCCCCGCCCGGCGCCTCCCGCCTCCTCCGGCGTCCCGCCGCTCCCGCCCCGCGCCCCGCCCTCCTTCCGTCCAGTCCCGCAACGTCCCTCTCTCGGTTGGCCGCGGGTGTCCACTCTCCGCTCCCGCCCGGTCTCCGCGCCTCCCCTTCGACTTTCTCGGCGCGCCCCGCGCTTCTGCTCCGGGGCCGGAGTGTCCTGGGGCTAGAGGCAGAGTCTCCGCTCATTAATCATTCATCCCTCCAGGCCAAGCAAAGGAAAATTCCAGGACTTTGAATCAGCTAACCCGGGTGCTCTCGGAGAGACACACTCTCGGGTGGAAATCACGCAGGAACAGTACTGGGATTAGCCCGTTGGGCAGACGGGCCAGGATCAATAAACAAGGACGACTGTCCTTGCCCCGGAAGATCAGGGCAGTTTGTCCTCAGTTTACCTCTCCCTGGAGCCTACCCTTACTTTGTCTAGGTGTGTACATGGGACAGTGTGTCCCCACCACCCTTCCCCCGGCAGCTGAGGGGTGATTTTATTGTTCATTCCGGAGCAGATCGCCTCCCCTTTACCTACCAACGTTCTTCCCTATTTTCTTGCTCTATAAGAGCCCCTTCTGGGGACCCTAAAAGACGATCTGGTTGTTTCCAGGCAGGCGTTTCCCAACCTGCCGCTTCTTTTCCCCCGTCACTGGCGCTGCGGAGCGTTCACTGCAGTAAGAGTAATGGGAATCACTGCAGTAAGAGTAATGGGAATCACTGCAGTAAGAGTAATAGGAATCGCTGCAGTAAGAGTACCATGTGCAAGCAAAGTGAGTGTCAGAGGGCTGGAGAGAGCTCAAGGGTAAGGCCCTCCCTCGCCTTGCATGCAGTGGGCAGGGTTTGATTGCTGGCATCGCATCTGGTTCCTCAAGCACTGTCAGGAGTGACCCCTGAGCACGGGATACTATGGAGTGTGGCCCAAACCACGCCCAAAATAAAAATTAAAATGTAGGTGTCAGGAGGTCTCCTCGGAGGAGGGTATTTTTAGGCCGCAATGTAAGTAATGGAAGGACTCAAGCAGTTTGGAATCCCTGACCAACTCAAGTCACAAAAAGAAAAAACTAATTAGGGAGGGTCCTTGAGGTCTAGAGGAGTACGTCTTTTGTAAGGCCACTTGCGTGAGGGCGCACAGCTTGGAAGTGGGGGTGTATGCGCCCACAGTAGGGGTTCATGTGCCCACAGTGGAGTTTGGAATTCCAGACACCTGTCAGATCATGAGTCATGTTCCCCTCCCATTGGGTAGCAAACTGGATTTCTTTGTAACTTGCTCTTTTTGCTCAATTTTATTTCTTCTTGTTTTATTTAAGCTCCCTGTGGTGTATTTGATATGCCAAAAACAGTAACAACAAGTCTTACAATGGAGACATTACTGGTGCCCGCTCGAGCAAATCAGTGAACAACAGGAGAACAGTGCTACAGACAGTGTTGCAGTGCTTATTTCTTTTTATTTAATAGTTTATTAAATTACTTATTTACTTATTTGGTGTTTTACCTACACTTGACTGTGCTCAGGGCTTACTCCTGGCTCTGCACTCAGGAATCACTCCTTCTAGCGTTTGGAGACCTTATGAGATGCTTGGAATCAAACCCATGTTGGCTTTTTGCAAGGCAAGTGGCTTGTCCACTGTACTACCTTTCTGGCCCTAATTTTGTTTCTTCTTTAAAATCTTTTTTTTTTCTTTTTGGGTCACACCCGGCAACACACAGGGTCACCCACTGACTTTGCACTCAAGAATTACTCCTGGTGGTGCTCAGGGACCCTATGGGATGCTGGGAATCGAACCCAGGTCGGTCGCATGCAAGGTAAATGCCCTACCCGCTGTACTATCGCTCCAGCCCTCCTTCTTTAAAATCTTATTTTAAAAAATGTATCTGGGAATGGAGCAGTAATTCAGCAAGGAGGGCGCTCTTGCCTTGCACACGGCTGATCTGGGTTTGAACCGGCACCCATATAAGGTCCCTGAGCCCCACCAGGAGTGCTCCCTGAGTGAACAGTCACGCGTAGTAAGCTGTAAACACAGATGAATGTACCCCCCAAACCAGTGGGGACAAAAATACTTAACCAAACCTCTTATGGTCTGGGTCTATAATTTTACCTGTTGAGTGACTTTTGTGTTCGTGTGAAAAGGTGGTCATTTTCATTGTTTCCTGTTGACACTACATTTGTGCGGGTTTCCCTTGATAATCACTGTGCTGCAGATTGGCCTCTAGCGGTAGCTCATGTTTCCAGTTCTTCTGAACATGCTGAGGCGCTAGGGACAGGTAGGCAGGTTCAGAATCTGTTTGGAAGCTTTATGGAACACTTATACCCCACCCGTAGTCACATTTCATAGTTCTTAGCATGTGGATCAATAATTTACAGAAGCAGGAACTGGATCCATAATACAGTGGGTAGAGCACTTGGTTTGATCCCCAGCATCCCATATTGTCCCCCGAGCGCCGCCAGGACTAATTCCTGAGTGCAGATCAGGCCTAGAGTACCCTTGAGCACAGCCAGATATGTCCCCCCCCCCCAAAAAATAAAGAATTTCCGGAAGCAGCAAAGACAAGAAAATGGTTCCTCCTGTGAATCCCCATTAACTGCCAAATAAGACATTAAATTGTACTGCGAGTACTTGCTTCCACTGGCGAGCACTATTCTCAGTCTAATCAACCAGGGTGATCATATATCAAATCCTAACAGAGGGGCTGAAGAGATACTCGGCAGTGTAGGGCTGAGTTAAGCCCTGCCACTATATGGTCCCCCAAGTACGGAGCCAGAAGCTGTCCCTCAGCTGGTGGCCAAATGTGGCCCCAAAACCATATATATGTCTACATATATAAATATGTACGTATATAAAACATTTTTATGTATATGCCACTTGTGTGATATATATGTGATATGAAACCAATTAACACCAAACATCAGCCAAGCGGCACAAATGCTGGCCGACTTTGACCGTGAGTGTGGAAAGGTAGGACTACAGCTGAATCTTACGAAGACAATGTTTATGAGAAACAGCCTTGTTCCTGACGCCCCATTCGCTCTCAATGGAACGACCATCTCCGAATGCAACAGCTATGTGTACCTAGGTCGAGAGGTCAACATGACAAATGACCTGGCACCCGAGCTGCGCAGGAGGAAGAGAGCGGCTTGGAACGCCTTCAAGAACGTCGAAGAAATAGCTAAGAGGACGAAGAACCTCCGGCTCCGGGCACATCTCTTTGATTCCACTGTTCTTCCTGCATTAACATATGCCTCAGAGACCTGGGCCCTACGCAAACAAGATGAGAACGCCATTCAGGTCTCCCAAAGAAGAATAGAAAGAGCCATGCTTGGAATATCACGTTTCACTCAAATGAGAGAACGAATCCGGAGTTCTGACATCCGTCGACGATCAAGGATCAGGGACGCTGTCTCATTTGCCAAGGTGTCGAAAATCAGATGGGCTGGTCACGTAATGAGATTTAAAGACGACCGTTGGACTAGAGCTGTTACTGATTGGATTCCACGGGATGTCAAGAGACCTCGTGGCCGCCCACCTACCAGATGGTCAGACTTCTTCGTCAAGATCATGAACGATCGGTTTGAGGCTCTTCATATTCCCGGAGCGAACAGATGCCATTGGGCTACACTAGCACGCGACAGGGACAAATGGAGACGTTACTGGCGCCCGCTCGAGCAAATCGACGACTAACGGGAAGTTAAGTGACTTAAGTGACTTAAGTGTGAAACCAATATGTTTCAGGTGACTGAAATAAGCCAGCTACCTAATATATCGCTGATCCTTCAGAGTTTCAGAATGTGCTTTTGAATAGAGACTGGAACTTTATTGCTTTTTTTTTTTCAGGAGGGGGTCCCACTCAGCAATGCTCAGGGGTTACTCCTGGCTCTGTACCCAGGAATTACTCTTGACAGTGCTCGGGGGACCATATGGGATGCCGGGGAATGAACCTGGTTCGGCCATGCGCAAGGCAAACGCCCTCCCTGCTGTGCTATCACTCCGCCCTGAGACTGGGACTTTAAAGGGTCAGATGAGGGCTGGAGCAATAGCACAGCGGGTAGGGCGTTTGCATTGTACGCGGCCAACCTGGGTTCGATTCCCAGCATCCCATATGGTCCCCTGAACCACCAGGGGTGATTCCTGAGTGCAGAGCCAGGAGTGACCCCTGTGCATCGCTGGGTGTGACCCAAAAAGCAAAAATAAATAAATAAGTAAAGGGTCAGATGAAGTAAAATTGAGCCCATTGCAGCAAACGCAACCTGACAGGTGTCCTTAGGAGGACATTTCGGGGTTGGAGAGATTCCTGAATGGATTGGAGCATGTGCTTTGCAAGTGGAGAGACCCGGAGGACAGGGCTAGGAGTAGCCTGGCTCTGGATAGAGCACTGTGTGGCTGGAGTTCCACGGGCCTGGTCCACCTCCGCCCCCTCCACCAAGCAAGAGGAAGTTTAGATTTACAAGGAGACACCAGAGATGAGCTCATGCAGAAATAAAAGCCACCTGCACGCCAAAGAGAGGCCTGAGAAGGCGGCTCTCCTTGATCTGGGGCCTCTAAACCTGTTCACAGTGAGGCAGTAAAAGCCTGGGTCAAGTGCCCAGCCCGCGGGCCTTTGCACCAGCAGCACTGACTCAGGAACCCGGCACCGGGACTGGCCCGCAGGGGGCGCTCTGCCGCGTTATCGCTCCTCCCCTCGGCACTCTCCGGTTCAGGCCCCAACCGGAAACAACCGTTTTACACTTCCGGCGGAAATCGCCGTCTCTACCACTCCTTTTCCCTCTAATGCAGACCGTTCCCGCCCTGGTTTCCCTGCTTTTGCCTGTGACTCTTTAATAGTCAAAGTTCGGTTCTGCCCACAGCACCCAAAAGGAGAGAGAGAACAAAGGGGAATGCCCTGCCACAGAGGCAGGGTGGACAGGGGGATGGGGGGGTGGGAGGGATACTGGGATCAGTGGTGGTGGAGAATGGGCACTGGTGGAGGGATGGGTATTCGATCGTTGTATAACTGAAACCCAAGCACAAAAAATTGTAAATCTACAACTGTACCTCATGGTGTTTCACTAATAAAAATTTAAAATATATATATATATATAAGCTCCCCGTGACGTATTTGATATGCCAAACACAGTAACAAGAAGTCTCACGATAGAGACATTACTGAGCCCGCTCGAGCAAATTGATGAATAACAGGAGGACCGTGACATTTGATATATACATTAAAAAAAAAAAAGTTCTGTTCTGCGCTCCTCAAGGGCCAGGAAAGAGCTTCAGGGGCTGACGAGGTGGCACAGAGATGAAGGCTCATGCCTTGCGTGCAGCCAGCTCCTGGGATGGCCAGCAATGCCTATGGTCCCCTGACCACTACCAGGTGTGACCCCAACCCTCTCACCCACTAAGGGAGAAAAAAGCTTTATTGGCAGCATATTGGCAGGTTGAAAGATGGCAGGTTTGTCCTCAGACCAACCACCTTGTCTGCACCCCCAGAAAGAGTTTTCATGGTAGGGATAAGGAAGAAATGGTGGGTTGCGGACCCCTGGCTCCAAGGAGGAATGATAGAAAATCCCCTCTGGGGTGGTCCCCTGTGGTTCCCTGTCCTGTCTACAATTTAAACCAAGTAGGGGTGGGGCTTGAGCCATAGCACAGTGGGTAGGGCGGTTTCCTTGCACGCAGCTGACCTGGGTGCGATTCCCAGCATCCCATCTGGTCCCCCGAGCACTGCCAGGAGTGATTCCTGAGTGCAGAGCCAGGAGTAACCCCTGAGCATTGCCAGGTGTGACCCCAAAAAGCAAAAAAATAAAATAAAATAAACCAAGTAGGGGTGAGGCTGTGGGAGGAAGACACTGAGCGTAAGCTGTTCTGATCTCCAGGCTTCGGGGCCATGACTATAATATTGATCACTGGGATCAATAGGACTGCAGTGACAGGTCTGCTGCAGTCTTAGTTTCCCAAATTGCCCCTCATCTGGCATTGCAGAATAAACCAGTTTTGCTAGTAAAATAACGGATGGTTTATATTTTAGATATCAAAGAAATTAATTCAATGTATAGGCCATGTCCAACCTATTTTTCTGAGATTTATCTCCTCTTGTCTCTCTTTTTAGTTTGTGTTTTTGGACTATACCTGGCTGTGCTCAGGGATTACTCCCAGCTCTGTACTCAGGGATTGCTCCTGGCAGACTATGGAATCATATGGGGTGCCAGGGATTCAACCCGGTTTGGCTGCAGGCAAGGCAAGAACCCTACCCTATTATCTCTCTAACCCCTCGATCATTTCTTTCTTTTTTTTTTCTTTGTTGGGTCACAAGGGTTACTGGAGATGCACAAGGGTTACTCCTGGCTCTGCACTCAGGAATTACCCCTGGCGATGCTCAGAGGACCATATGGGATGCTGGGAATCGAACCCGGATTGGCTGTGTGCAAGGCAAATGCCTTACCCGCTGTTCTATCGCTCCAGCCCTCTATCATTAATTTCTAGAAAAAATTAATTAAAAACACATGCACACAAATATTCATGTACGAGGCTGTGCTGTGTCACTGGTAACAGTGAAGAATATAAGAACATAATATGTGCTGGAGAGATAGTACAATGGGCAAGGTGTTTGCCTTCTATGCAGCCAGCCCAGGTCAGAGCTCTAGCACCCCAGGTGGTCCACAAGGCCCCCTTAAGAGTGACTCCTGAGTGCAGAGCCAGGAGTAAGCCCTAAATAGTTCTGGGTGTCACCCAATGTTATCCCCCCATAATGAAAATCACTTAAAGTTATTTATATATTTTATTTTATATGTTTATCATTTATTTTATATATTTATCATTGGGTATTTATATATTTATCACAGTATTTATCACAGTTATTTATATATTTATCACAGTAACAAGTCTCATGATGGAGACGTTACTGGGCCCACTCGAGCAAATCGATGAACAACGGGAGGACTGTGCTTATCATTGGGTAAACTAAAATTATGTATTTTATACTGTAGAATTCTGTGAAATTATTAAGGAGAATGAGGTAGTCATATGTTTACTAAGTCACTCTTATTCCTGATCTCTGCCATTGAGATGCACCCTATCATTATAATTGGGAACGTTTATTTTCCTTAACAGTACATAAAATGATACACTTCACCCCCAATGGTGTTTTTATATTTAATGACCCATGGCAAATAGAATAAATGTAGAAAGCAGAAGCTAGAAGGATGGTTCAATGGACTGGACTGGAGCACAGGCTTTACATGAAGGAGACACAGGTTTGAGCCCTGGAACTGAATGTTCCCTGAGTCATTGCACGGTCCCCCGGAGTGACCCTGAAGCACTGAGCCTTGAGCATCACTGGTGGCTCAAAAAACACACAAAAACTGTAACACTGTAGCACTGTCCCTCCGTTGTTCATCCGGACCCAGTAATGTCTCCATTTTGAGACTTGTTGTTACTGTGTTTGGCATATTGAATAGTCATGGGTAGCTTGCCACGCTTTGCTGTGTGGGCGAGATACCCTCAGTAGCTTACCGGGCTCTCCAAGAGGAATCGAACCCAGCTCGGTCTGACCAGCCTCGTGCAAGGCAAATGCCCTACCGCTGTGCTATCGCTCTAGCCCCACACAGAAACAAAACAAAACAAACAAACAAACAAAAAAAGGAGACCTGTTAAATCCATAGAGCCCAGATTCTTTACTTGCACCTTCATAATGCAACTCTCACTTGCTGAATCTCACAGAGAGTGATAACTTTAGCCCCAATTACAGGAGACACTTTTCTGTGGATGTGGACTTGGGGAGTCACTGTCCATTAAACAAGGAAAAGTGTAGGCTAAGGGGCTGGAGAGACGGTACCGGGGAAGGGCGCATGTCCTGCATCCCTGACACATAATCTCTGAGCACCGCTGGGTGCATCTCTGGGAGCTCCTGGAACTGCCTAGATGACCGAATACTCTTCCATGTCCTAGGGCAACTGCATCCTCAGGACCTCATACTGAATCACTGACCTGGTTGGCAGAGAGGGTCTCTCCACCCCACCCTTTACTGAGACTGCAGGCTCAGTCAAACTTCATTTTCTTTGCAAAGCAGACCCTTTTAATTTTTATGTTGGGGTCACACTTGGAAATATTCTGGGCTTGCTCCTGGCTCTGCACTCAGGGATCACTACTGGCGGGCTTGGGGTGCCACATGGGGTACCAGGAATCAAACCCAGATGGGCAGCTTGCAAAACCAGCTCCCTACCCACTGTACTTACTATCTCTCAGGTCCCACAAAGTAGATGTTGAAAGGGGACGACAGCTGGGAGGTGTTAGGGAGATCCCCCAGCCACCTAAGCAGTGCCAGGGGCTCCCCTGCGGTGTTCAGGGTTGCTTATCTCTGGACGGGTGGGAGAACTGGAATCAATACCTCCTCCTGCCACCCTCCCATTTCACCACTGGATTCACTGCTGGCTGGGCGTGGTGTGATGCGGGTCAGACCAGCCAGACTGGTTCATCAATGTGAAGGGTGAGGGTGGGAGCATTCCCAAACCTTAACTATAGACTGCTGCTCTCTGGACAGATGGAAAGCATGTGTGCACATCTGAGCTTCAGTCCAACAGAGCTCATTGTGGCTTCAAAAGCTCACCCCATCACCCGATTTCTCCACTTACACCCCAGTTATCCCTGGGACTCTCCTCTGTGCCTCTCCCAATGGTTTGAATGGAAAAAAAAACAATCCTTCTGCTTATTTAGCTCTCAGGAGAGCCTTGAGGAGGGGGTTCCCAAGACTGCTCACAGGTTCGGTGGTTAGGGGACTCGGGAGTCAGCTTGTAACTGTACTTTGCTCATGGCTATGACAGATCACACTGCAGCAACACAGACACTCGAGGTGACACCCAAAGGCTTCACAGCTCCCAGAGGAGTCACAGAGGAGGTGCTTACTTTGGGACCACGCTGTGAAGTCCTGGGGGGTTGGGTAAGGAAGGTTACTCCAGAATCAGTGCTCAGGGGTCGCTCAGGGGGTCACAGAGCTGGGATTATGCAGAGTGTTTGCTCATCTGGCCCCAGGATGAGCTGAACTCCAGCAGGTAGCAGACAGCTCTGTGAGACTCTGTGACCCCCCCTCAAGCTCAGAAGATTCAGCCCAAAGCACTCTGTCTCTCTGTCTGTCTGTCTGTCTCTCTCCCTCTGTCTTTGCCACACCTGGTGTTGCTCAGGTCTTTCCCCTGACTCTGGGGTACTCCCAGCAACACTTGGGGGGGACCATGTGGTGCCACCAGGAAGTGAGTCCTGGCCTCCTGCATGCAGAGCCTGTCCTCCGTCCAATGAGTCAGCTTCCTGGCCCCGTGCCTGCGCTTTTGATCAGGGCGGGGCGGGGGGCAGTCACATAGGTTCTTTCCACCACCTAGCGTGCAGCCAGGTGCTGGCCCCTCTGAAAGCCACGGGCTTCCACATCCAGCCCTCCCCCGGCACGGAGAGTGCAGGCTCTGTCAGGCACTCTGCATCCTTGGACCAGCAGGAACCTTCCCCATTCCCAAGATTCCAGACACCAGCCCAGGGCTGACATAACCCACAGGCTTCATCGTTGTCATTTCTTCTTGGACTTCTGTGTGGCTGGGGATGTAACCCAGGGTCTCAGGTGCAAGCAATGCTCCCCCGCTGAGCACCTCTCCTTGAACAAGCTCCTGCAGGCTTCTCTGAAGAGAGAGCTACTCGGGCAGAGCTGACTCACCCTTGGCTCTCCAGGAATGAGTGAGAGGACTGGCATTGACGCTGATTTGAAAAATGTCTAAAGTGCTGGGTCGGTACAGGATGCCGGCATCTTCCACATGCAGAGCGACCTCCAGGGCCCCAGGAGCACTGTAGCTCTTATTTCCTTCTTTTTTTTTTCACCATTGAATTGAATCAGAGATCAGGGACAATCAGCTAAGGCCATGGGGGTGGGGAAGGGGACTCAGGGCATAGGGGGCAGCTCTTTTCTTTATATATAATTTTTTTATTTTATATAGTAATTCACAATATTTGATTATATTTAATATTCAAACACCAATCTGACCAACATTACACCTTCCCATCACCATAATTCAGATGTTTCCATCCTGAATCCCAATCCCTGACCCAACGCAGAACCGAAATAATAATTTTTGTATTGTTTGTTATGAAAAGCTGCTAAAATATTGTTAGAAGGTAAGCCTTGTGTGCTTTTATATAAATCTCTTTTTTAAAAAAAAATTCCCTCTAAGATTTGTTGCCTCCTACTTTGAACACCATCAAATGTGGTGTGGTACTCTTGGAGTATAGGTAGGGTGTGTGGTATGAAGTATGACGTGGCCGCAAATGTGGCTGCGCGGTCCAGTAATACATTCACTTGTGAGTGAGGCTGAGCCTGAGCGTGTGGAGAGTGGCCATGAGCGTGGCGGTGGTTGAGTTCTGGAGCGTTTCGGCTGCTGGGGCTGGGTCTCCGTCTCTTGGGATGGCGAGGGCTCTCACCCGCCCCCCTTTAGGGCTGGGTGCAGCTCTTTTAAGGGATTTCAACTCACTAGATGGTGGGGGAGACAGCTCGGAGGGCAGAATGCATGAAGAGCAGCTAACCCGGAACCCCAGTGTAGACACGCAGCACTGTTTGATCCTCCAGGCCTGTTCCGCCTCCCCTCCCTGTCTCTGGCGCTTCCGAGTATGACCCAAACAAAGAACAACATCAACAACAAAAACCAGATTCACTGGACTACAAAGTCACCTTCGCAAGTGCTTCAGTCAATTTCCCTGGCCATTGCCCTGACTGAGGACTGGCTTCTAGTCTATGTGAGACTCCCAGAACATTCCTAAGAAGCTGTCCTTTTCTTTTCTTTGAAAATTATGTTTGAGGGGCTGGAGCTATAGAAGGGTGGGGAGGATGGTTTTTCTTGCATGTGGCCAACCCGGGTTCAATCCCCAGCATCCCATATGATTCCCCTGAGCACTGCCACAAGTAATTCCTGAGTGCAGAGCCAGGAGTAACCCCTGAGCACCGCCAGGTGTGACCCAAAAAGAAAACAAAATTATATTTGAGGCTCCATGATTTGCAATACTGTTGCCAGGGCTTCATTCAGTTCCACACCGCCCCTTCCCTTCTCTTGTCAGCCTCCCACTCCCCCCCCCCCCATCTCCCCCCCCCCACTGCCCTTCTTTTGGTTGACCCTGAGGCCATCTTGTCCTTTCCACCTGCTGCACTTTCTTCTTGTCATTCCATGCAAGGCAGAGTCATTTATTTATTTATTTATTTTGGCTTTTTGGGTCACACCTGGCAATGCACAGGGGTTACTCCTGGTTCTGCGCTCAGGAATTATCCCTGGTAGTGCTCAGAGGACCATATGGGATGCTGGGAACCGAATCCGGGTCGGCCGCGTGCAAGGCAAACGCCCTACCCGCTGTGCTATCTCTCCAGCCCCAAGGCAGAGTCATTTAGAAAAGTCACTTCCTCAGTGTTTTTTTGGGGGGGGGGAGTGGGTGACTTTTTTTGGGAGGGGTTGTCATACCCAGTGATGCTTAGGGATTACTCCTGAAAGCGCCCAAATCCAGGTCCCACACTCTGGGCAGGAGGCAGAGACTGCATTCAGCGCTCAAGCTTGCTAGCAGTTCCTTGCCATAAGCCTCCATTCCTGTGGCCTCTTGTGCTTGGACTCTCCTCTCCTCCACCTAGGGCCTGTGGACCCAGCAGGAAGGGCCCCTGTGAAGGCCATGGCATGGCCTCCTCCTACTCTCCAACTGCCTAAAGGCGGCTGTGACATGTTGTGACCTCAGGTGCAAGGAGTGCCCGTCCCACTCACAACCTCAGGCTTGCGGGGACTGCGGCGTTAGACCGCACAGCAGGGTCCTGTCCCCCACAATCTTTGTTCTTTTTTTTTTGCTCGTTTATTTGGGGACCACACCCAGCGATGCTGAGGAGTTATTCATGGCTTTGCAGTCAGGGATCACTCCTGGCGGTGCCTGGGGAACCACATAGGATTCTGGGGCTCAAGCCCGGGTCAGCTGCGTGCCAGGCACACGCCCTCCTCACTGTACTGTCTCTGGCCCAACAATCTCCATTCTAACATGGCCCGTGTCTGCGGCCCTGCGCTGTGTCAGACTGAAGAGCTCATGGTACATTAAAGACAAACCCAGTCAGTGACACTGACGGTAGCCAAGGAAAAGAAGAAAACTCGGGTGGGAGCGATAGAACAACTGGTAAGGTGTTTGCCTTGCACACGGCTGACCCGGGTTTGGTCCCCAGCATCCCATATGGTCCCCCAAGCACTTCCAGGAGTGATTCCTCAGTGCAGAGCCAAGTGTGACCCCTGAGCATCGCCGGGTGTGACCCAAAAAGAAAAAAGAATCTTAGTAGTGGCTACTCAGCTGAGTATTGGAAAGAGGGGTGTCTTTCCATTTAGGGTTCTGCCAGGGAGTCCGGAAAGAGCTCTCTGAGGGGCCACGTCAGCTGTTCCAGGAGAAGATACTACAATGAAAGGTGCAATATCTCCACAGGGGCTGATAAGCCCATGCCCTCGCTTCCAGGCGCCTCTAATCACGTTTTACACATTTCACAGAGGGGCTGTTTGAAAACCACGCCCTGAGCCTCTGAGCACAGTCTGGCTCTGCCTTCCTCCACCTGGTCGGTGCAGTTCTGGGACCAAGCTCCTAAATCCCCAAGCAGCAGGACAGTGTACGCGACAAGGGTGTAGGGAGTGTATGTACAAGTTCCCACAAGTATCCCCCTTCCTCCCCGGCCTTCTCAAGGGGACTGACACAATATTAAGCATGAAGATGCCTGAGTGTCAGAGGCATTTTGTGCAATGAAAAAAAAAAAAAAAAACAGATATTGTCAGGTTGGCTTTCTTACTTGATTCCTTGCCTCCCTCCCTCCCTCCCTCCCTCCTTCTCCCTTCCCTTCTTCCTTCCTTCCTTCCTTCCTTCCTTCCTTCCTTCCTGTTGCAGTTCCTGTTGGTGCCTGAATCACCTGGACGCAGTAACCTGTGAGATCACTCCAGGGTTCCTAGAGGCATTCTAAAAAAGTCCAGACAATGGCAAAATGACTGATGCCAGGGGACTAGCACTCTCCAGAGAATAGTGTAGATTAATAATTCACCTTTGGCTGGGCTTGTGGACACGGCTGCCTTTGAAAGCTTCCTGGTTGCCTTCGGAAACCTTTGAGGAGAACAAGCTTTGTCTCTGTGGGGAGAGCTTGGAGACTGAGTCTGTGTCCGTCTGAAAGTAAATTTGTAAAATTTTATGATTTTTATTTTATTATTATTTGAAACTGTATGTTGCCATGTTTCCTTTCATCTTCCCTTTGGCCCCTAACCACATGCCCACTTTTGCCTTCAGATAATCTCTGCTTGCCACAAATAACCTTGACCTCCAGCCATTGCCCGAGCCTGTTGGTTCCCAGTCAATAGCTCACTTTTTTGTCTGTGAACTCTCAGTCATAGACCAGATTCGAAGAGCCTGCTGCTCCCAGGTACCCCATCACCATGGATGGCAACCCATCTTTCTTCTTATTCTTTTTTCTTTAAATGTAGGAGTACTGCTATTTATTCAGCCATCAATTAAACTGATTGAATTGGACATGAACTCTACATTACTTTTTTTTTTTTTTTTGCTTTTTGGGTGACACCCGGCAATGTTCAGGGGTTACTCCTGGCTCATGCACTCAGGAATTACTCCTGGCAGTCCTCAGGGGACCATAGGAAATGCTGGGAATCGAACCCGGGTTGGCCTTGTGCAAGGCAAATTCCCCATTTGCTATGCTATCGCTCCAGCCCTCTACATTCACTGTCACCGTCATCCTGTTATTCATTGATTTTCTCGAGCAGATACCAGTAACGTCTTCTTTGTCCTAGCCCTGAGATTTTAGAAAGCACCACATTCGAGGCTCTTTCAGGGTCAGGGGAATGAGACCCATTATTTTTACTGGTTTTGGGCATATTGAACACACCACGGGAGTTTACCAGACTCTGCTGTGCGGGCAGGATACTTTCGGTAGCCTGCTGGGTTCTCCAGAGTAAGAACCAGATAATAAGATGTCAAGGCCGTGCGCTTCCGGGAGCTGGGTTTTATAGTCTCTGGGTCTTGGCTGTTGATGGGATTACACAGCACGGGGGGGCGGGGGGGGCAGTTGGTGGGTGTAACACCTAGCTACTGGCCGATGGGGGATCTGGGTGGAGGAGGCCCAATCCCGATTCTAGCAGGCTTGGAGATCTCAGCCTCAGGTCCCACGCACCTGGGTTCCTCTGCTGGTTCTTTCATGTGTGAGGCTCTCTGAACATGTGAAGAGTGGTCTTGAGCATGGCTGTGGCTGGGTTCTGGAGGTCTTCAGCTGCCGGGACTCTGCTCGGGGCAGGGAGGGAAACTCAACCCACCCTCCTCCGAGGGGCCCCAGTAAGGACAGCCAGGCGTGAGGGCAGGAGACTGCACTGTTCTCTTCCGGAAGCTGGTTTTATAGTCTCTGGGTCTTGGCTGTTGATAGGATTACATGGTGCCAGGGCAGTTGGTGGGTGTAACGCCTACCTACTGGAAGATGGGGGATCTGGGTGGAGGAGGCCCAGGACCGATGCGGGACCCAGGGCTGAGATCTCCAACTCTCTACATTACTTTTTAAAAAAATTTTTAATCGAATATCCGTGGGCTGAAGTGATAGCACAGCAGCTAGGGCATTTGCCTTGCACGCGGCTGACCCGAGCGACCTGGGTCCCTCCCTCCCTCCCTCCCTCCCTCCCTCCCTTCCTTCCTTCCTTCCTTCCTTCCTCCCCTCCCTCCCTCCCTTCCCCCCTCCCTCTCTCCCTCCCTCCTCCTCCTTTTCTTTCTCCCTTTCATTCCCCCTTCCTTCCTTCCTTCCTTCCTTCCTTCCTTCCTTCCTTCCTTCCTTCCTTCCTCCCTTCACTTCTTCTCTTCTTCCTTCCTTCCTTCCTTCCTTCCTTCCTTCCTTCCTTCCTTCCCTCCTTTCCCCCTCCCTCTCTCCCTCCGTCCTCCCTTTCTTTCTTTCTTTCTTTCTTTCTTTCTTTCTTTCTTTCTTTCTTTCTTTCTTTCTTCCACCCAGGGATCAGTTCTGGATGGCTTGGGGGACCACATGAGTACAGGACATTGAACCCAGGTTGGCCTCCTTACCCACTGTGCTATCGTTTCAGCCCCAGTTTTTGTTTAAAAAAATATATATATATATTCTCCTTTGAATCTGTGTTCCAATTTTCCTGCTTTCAATTCGCAGACTCCAGAAGTTTCTTCTGACGCAGGCGTGGGCCTGGCCACCGGGCTGGTCTCTGGTTCTGTTGGAGCATTTTCATGGTCACAGACACAAGACTGAGCTTTCGGACCTTGTCACGCAGTTGCACTGAAACACTGAACAAACATTTCCTGGGCAGGACTGTGCGTGACACACAGAGGAGGACAGCCTGCAGAGACAGCTCAGAGGGCTGGAGCACGAGCTTTGCTCGCGGGAACCCTGGGGGGGTGATCCCCAGCACTGCAAGGCCCCCAAACACTGCTGGGAGTAGCCCCAGAGCATTTTCCTAAAACAACAATGAAACCACAGAGCACTAAAGGGCGCACCTGGCGTGCACAGCAACCTGTAGCCCGTGTGGTCTCTCTAGCTTCATGTAGTCCTGGTGCCTGGTGGCCCTCAACATGGCTGGGGAAGTGCCCCCACTCCCAAAAAAACAAAAACAACAACAACAACAAAAAACCCAGATAAAGTCAAAAAAACAAATACAAAGAATGAGGGGTCAAAGTGCAAAAGTGCACACTCTGTGTGCGAGAGCACTAGGCTCAATCCCTGGAACTGTGTGGTCTTTAGCACTGCTGGGGGTGACCCCTGAGCACCCCTGGGTGTGACCTCAAACCCAAAGCAAGACTGAACACAGAGACGATGTGTTGCAGGGATACGTTCCCGGGCTGCCTGTGCCACAGAGAGAAATCAAACCAGGAGGCTGTTCTAAGTAACGCTTTGCTACCCGGAGACCTGGGGCCCATCCTCAGCACCGCATGCAGTTCCCTGAGCATCCCCAGGAGTGACAACCAAGCACAGAGCTGCCAGTAGCTCCCACCCTCTGCTAGGTGTGTCCCCTCCCCCTCAAAAAAGAAAAAGACAAATGTCTTGGGCTGGAGCAATTGCACAGTGGGGAGGGCACTTGTCTTATAGGCAGCTGACCCGGGCTCAATCCCCGGCACCATATATAGTCCCCTGAATCTGCCAGGAGAGATCCCTGAGCACAGAGCCAGGAGGAAGCCCTGAGTACCACTGGGTATGGCTCCCAAACTGAAAAATAAAATTTTATTGAGTGCCTATTCTGTAGGGCTGGAGCAATAGCACAGTGGTAGGGCATTTGTCGTGCACGCAGCCAGCCCGGCCGAGCTGGGTTCAATTCCTCCGCCACTCTCGGAGAGCCCGGCAAGCTACCAAGAGTATTTCGCCCGCACGGCAAAGCATGGCAAGCTACCCATGACGTATTCAATATGCCAAATACAGTAACAACAAGTCTCAAAATGGAGACGTTACTGGGCCTGCTTGAGCAAATCGATGAACAACAACAGAAGGACAGTGTTTTTTGGGCTGGAGCGATAGCACAGTGGGTAAGCCATTTGCCTTGCATGCGGCTGACCTGGTTGACCCAGGTTCTATTCCTCCGGCCCTCTCAGAGAGCCCGGCAAGCTCCTGAGAGTATCTTACCCGCATGGCAAAGCCTGGCAAGGTACCCGTGACATATTCGATATGCCAAACACAGTAACAATTGTCACAATGGAGACGTTACTGAGCACACTCGAGCAAATCGATGAACAATGGGAGGACAGTGACAGTGACAGTGCCTATTCTGTGCCAGGCATGGTTTCAGATATTAAAGAAAGAGAAGTTGGACAAAAGAAACACAATTTTTCTGCCTCTGGCAAGTTTTCTATATTCTACAGGGGTAGGCAATAAAGGAACCACCTTAGAAGGGCTGGATTTGACTCAAGTGGTGGAACACATGCCTTGCGTTGAGAAATCTGGGTTTTGATTACTAGCACAGTATAGCCCACAGTATAGCAGCAGTAAGCCCTTAAACACAGAGGGTGGTCCAGGCCCCCCAAACACCATAGTGTGAAAAATCTCACAAGAAAAATGTACTGATGGTAAAACAGTATCTAGTAAATCAATATCTTTTTTTTTTTTTTTTTTGCTTTTTGGGTCACACCCAGCAATGCTCAGGGGTTAGTCCTGGCTTTGCACTCAGAAATTATTCTTGGCGGGGCTTGGGGGACCATACGGGATGCCGGGGATCGAACCCGGGTCGGCCGCGTGCAAGGCAAATGCCCTACCCGCTGTGCTATCACTCCGGCCCCGTAAATCAATCACAAATCACAAAAATCACAAATCATCCTGTTATTCGTCAATTGGCTCGAGCAGGCCCCAGTAACGTCTCCTTCATCCTAGCCCTGAGATTATATTCAAGGCTCTTTAGGAGAATGAGACCCATCATTGTTACTGGTATTTGGCATATTGGGTACGCCACGGGGAGTTTGCCAGACTCTGCCGTAAATCAATATCTTAAAAAAAAGATGGAGCGATAACACAGCAGGTAGGGTGCTTGCCTTGCATGTGACTGACCCAGGTTTAAGCTCCAGCATCCCACACGGTCCCCTGACTCTGACTAGAAGTTATCCCTGAGCAAGAGAGCCAAGAGAAAACCCTGCACATCACCACGTGTGTTCCCTAAAGACCAACAAAAACTTCAAAAAGAGGAATCAAGGATGTCTCTGGGATTTTTATCTTGAGCAACTGGAAGACTTGGGCTGGCACGGTTGACGCTGGGAAGATGAGAGCAAGTTGGGGGCAGTGGAGCAGGGGGTGTGGTCTTTGGCGCTGGAGCTGGGTGTGTGCTGGATTCAGGCATTTCTTGGAAGAGTCTGCTAGGCGTCAAGGTGTGAGCCTGGCTTTAGGAGGGGCCCCGGCTGGAGATGCAATCTTGTGACATGTGGATACTCCAGTGACGCCTCGCCCTGAGCTAGAACCAGCAGTGGCGTGGCATGAAGCAAGAAGTCCTGGGGCTGAGCGCGGGGACTTTCCAACTGAAGAGGTCTGAGAGTTGAGGCGACAGCCGCAAAGGAGCCCATGGAGTTGTCACCGAGCGAAAAGAAAATCAGATCAGGGTGACTGTGGATGTTTAATGTTTAAAGAGCCTTGAATATAATCTCAGGGCTAGGATGAAGGAGACGTTACTGGGGCCTGCTCGAGGCAATCGACGATTAACAGGATGATTTGTGATTTGTGATTTGTGAGGATGGAGGGAGCTGGCAGGGATGGGGGCTGGCCTCTACAGGCATCTGAGCGACAGGACCAGGAGACAGGCAGAGTCCTCGGGCATAGATGCAGGTGGGCGGGGAGATGGCCAGAAACCCAGGTCCTCTTCTAGCTGCTCCAGAGGGGTATTGGTGCTGGGCGAGGCCACCTGCTGAGAGTAAAGGCCTGGAGCAAGAGAACGGTCTGACAGGGGTGGGGGTGGGGGTTGAGAAGTGCAGTGACAGGGCCAGATGGACAGAGATGCTCGTGGGGGCTTATGGCTGAAGGTGGTACTTGTCAATGTAGCTGCACATTTTTTTCCCCCAGTCATTTGAGGCTGCAAAGGAGGCACAATGGATTTGACCAGGGGTTGGAGTCCGATGGTGCGAGGTGAAGAAAGAGAGAGAATGTTCTGGAAGGCGTTAATGGGAAGAGTCAGTCGAGCATTGACCCCTCTTTCTCCAGGCCCCAGGTTAGTGGGGATCCGGTCTCCCCTTGGTTGCATTTCAGGGGCAGCAGAGCACGCAAGTGATAGAATCCAGGACGGCACAGGGGCCTGAGCGATAATGCGGAGAGTAGGGTGTTTTGCCTTGTATGTGGCCAGTCTGGGGTTTCCATTCCTGGCATCCCGTACGGTCCCCTGAGCCCACTGGGCACAGCAGCCCTTAAACACAGCCTGGTGTGATCCAAAAACGAAAAACAAAAACAAAACAGAAAAAGAATCAATAGTGGCACAGACCAAAGGGCAACTAGGTCTGGACTAACTTTCCTGACTGCAGGAAAGGTTTTACAGCCAAGGCTCAGATTATTAGCAGGTGTTAGTTAGTTGAAGGTGGGGGGAGGGGAGAAAGAGGGGTGCTAGCATCGGAAATCGGCAGTAAACACTGGCCGTTCAGAACCAGTGCAAAGAGAATCATTGGTTATTTTTTTCTTTCATCTTTGTGTGCCAAAGACCTAGGTACATTTAGAACTCTGTGTAGCTGGCAAATACGCTATAATTAAAGAAGACACACATTGTTGGATTTTTATTTTCTTCTTCTTTTTTCTTTTTTTTTGCTTTTTGGGTCACACCCGGTGATGCACAGGGGTTACTTTTGGCTCTACACTCAGGAGTTACTCCTGGTGGTGCTCAGGGGACCGTATGGGATGCTGGGAATTGAACCCGGGTCAGCCGTGTGCAAGGCAAACGCCCTACCCGCTGTGTTATAACTCCAGACCCTGTTGAATTTTTAAATGTCCACACAAGCAGAGCAGGAAGTTGTTTTACGTTATAGGCTGCCAACTGTTCATGTGGGCAGCCACACACTCTTCTCTCCAGCACATTCGAGAGCACTTCAGCTTGGGTCTGCCTGGCTTCCGCAGTACGGGATGCAGCCAGGGCAAACACAAACAGGGTCTTTCTCTCTGAGCTCCATCTGTGCAGAACGACAGTGGCCCCTGGCTTATCTTCACTTTCCTAGGTTTGCTTCCTGAACTGTGACCCAAAAAATGTCACACACAGGGGCCAGAGAAACAGCATAGAGCTGAGGGCACTTGGCTTCTATTAGGCAGACCTGGATTTGATCCTGGGCACCCAATATGGGCCCTGAAGCACCAGGAGGATGATCCCTGAGCCCATGGCCAGGAGTAAGACCTGAGCACTCTTGGGTATGGTGCTCAACACAAAAAAAGTCATGAACAAAGATATTTCGAGATGATTCATGTAATTTTCATTACATTCATCATTTGAATTTTTCTATTTTGTCTTTTATTCTTTTCAAAAATTTGGGTACAATAAGGTGTCAGAATGGGAGACTAACACCCAAGAATAGTAGACATAAGGACCAGGAGGTTTACTCCAAGACTTGGGAGCCGGCCTCAAATGCTGGGGGAAAAGGCAGCTCAGATAGAGCAGGGAACACCAAGTAAAGGGTGTTTGGAGGACCTGTTGGGTTGGGAGATGCTTGCCAAATGTAGGCTATAGATCAAACACAATGGCCACTTAGTGCCTCTACTGCAAACTGCAATACCCAAAAGGAAAATGAGAGCAAAAGGGAATGCCCTGCCACAGAGGTGGGGTGGGGGTTGGGGGATACTGGGATCATTGGTGGTGGAAAAAGGGCACTGGTGGAGGGATGGGTCCTTGATCATTGTATGACTGAAATGTAAACACGAAAGTCTGTAAGTCTATAACTGTACCTCACGGTGATTCACTAATTAAAAAAAAAAACAAAAAACAAAAAAAATTGGGTACAGAGGGTAGGGCGTTTGCCTTGCATGAGGCCAACCCAGGTTCGGTCCCCAACATCCCATATGGTCCCTGAGCACTGCCAGGAGTAATTTCTGAGTGCATGAGCCAGGAGTAACCTCTGAGCATCGCTGGGTGTGACCCCCTCAAATATCCCCCAAAGTAATTGGGACCAAACCCTGTGGTGCTGGGGTTGTTACTTTCTCTTGACTTCCCCCATTTTCTTTGTGCCGCTGCGGCGATTATCAAGGGCAGGCAGTCCCGCCTTCTGTGCTGCTCATCATTGGATGCTCACCAGGGGCTGCATTTCTTTGTTTTTTGCTTTTTTTTTTCTTTTTTCTTTTTTTTTTTGCCACACTTGATGGTCCTCAGAGTCTGTTTCTATTCCTGGCTCTGTACTTAGGAGTCACTCCCGGTGGTGCTCAGGGGACCATATGGGGTGCTGGGGATTGAACCCAGCTTGGCTGTGAGCAAGGAAAATGCCTTCCTTGCTGTATGATCATTACAGCCCCTGGAGGCTGTGTTTCTTTTGGCCGTGATGCTTGGCCATGTGTTTGCCAAGGCCCGGTCTCCTTCAGTTCCGGTGCTCTCACACATTCTGGTTGCAGTGCTGCTTGTCAAGCGTTGCTGTGGTGCTCCCAGTGTGCGTGCTGGGGATCATACTCCCGGCCACAGTGCTCACACATCTTTAGCTGAGGTGCCTGCTGGGGGTTGCAAACCTTTTATTTATTTATTTATTTATTTATTTTGCTCTTTGGGTCACATCCGGCAATGCTCAAGGGTTACTCCTGGTTCTGCACTCAGGAATCACTCCTGGCTGTCCTCGAGGGACCATATGGGATGCTGGGAATTGAACCCGGGTCAGCCGTGTGCAAGGCAAACGCCCTACCCGCCATGCTACCGGTCCAGCCTGGGATTGCAAACTTTAGCTGCAGTCAAAACTTCACACTCTTTTGTGTGCACTGCAGGTCTTTTCTTTAAGCGTGTATGTGGGGACCCAACTGGCGGTGCTCGGGGGCCACTCCTGGGTCTGTGCTAGGAGCCACACCTGGCAGTGCTCCAAGGGAATATGCCATGCCAGGATTCGAACCACGGTCGTGACTGCAGCAGCATGCGAGGCAAGTGCCTTAGCCTTTGTACCATCTCTCTGGCTCCAGTCAGGGGTCTTAGAGAGCAGAGCTGCCGAGACCATGCTCTACACATGTGCGTGTCGTCAGAGATTGAGCTCTCGGCCTCAGCTTGGAAGGCAGGTGACTCTAGTCACTGTGAGTCATCCCAGGGGCTCCTTGGTTTGGGGGCAATACCCGACAGTACTCAGGGCTTATTCCCAGCTCTGAGCTCAGGGTCCCTCTCCAAAACGCTCAGGGGACCGTTTGGTACCAAAGTCTCCCAACCGTAAAGCAGGCACTCATCCCTTTGTGCTCTCTTTAGCTGACCTAGATCACTTTAAAATATTCTACTTATTATTGTTAGTATATAATGTGTAATCGTATTTTATTATATATGTACTGTAGCACTGTCCTCCCATTGTTCATCGAGTTGCTCGAGCGGGCCCAGTAACGTCTCCATTGTGAGACTTGTTGTTATGTGTTTGGCATATCCAATACATCATGGGTAGCTTGCCAGGCTTTGTTGTGAGGGCGAGATACTCTCAGTTGTTTGCCGGGCTCTCTGAGAGGGGTGGAGGAACTGACCCTGGCTCGGCCTGGCTGGCCACGCACAAGGCAAACACCCTACCACCGTGCTAACCATCATTAATCTCTAATTTACTATTTTTATCATATATATAGAAAACAATACATACAATAAATCATCACACCCCTATCATAGACATATTATTTAAAATTACAATATTAATTTATTCATATTTTTGGCCCAAACTTAGGGGTGCTTAGTGATCACTCCTGGCAGTGCTCAGGAGATCATATGCAGTGCTGGGGATCTAACAGGGGTTGGCTGTGTGCAAGGCAAGTGGCTTGCACATTGTACTATAGCTCTTAGCTCGGAAACCACAATTTTAAGCAAGGCAACATATAATAATAGTGGTGATAAGTTAATAGACGAGTTAATTTCTATAGCATATTTCTAGTCATAAAAGCATCCTCAAACTTCTAAATGAATAACCCAACACTTCCAACGTTCAACTATCATTCCTCCCCTCCCCCATACCCAGTGGTGCTCAGGGTTGATACCTAGCTCTGTGCTCGGGGCTCACTCCTGGCAGGGCTCAGGGAACCATTTGGGAAGCTGGGGATTGAACCCTTGTCAATTGCAGCAAGGCAAGTGTCTTGACCGCTGTACTATCCTTTTCTTTTTTCTTTTTGGGTCACATCTGGCAATGCACAGGGGCTACTCCTGGCTCATGCACTCAGGAATTACTCCTGGCGGTGCTCGGGGAACCATACAGGATGCTGGGAATCAAACCCAGGTCGGTTGCATGCAGGGCAAACGCCCTACCCTCTGTGCTATCGCTCCAGCCCCCTGTACTATCCCTTTGATCCCAGAATCTGGAAAATTAACCTGGAAAAGAAACTGGTTGTTACCAGGTCTGGAAGGATAAAACAGGGGTTAAGGTGCACACGACCTTAGCGTGATCCTCAGCACTACATACGGCCAGTTCTCTAAGAACCACCAGGACTGAGTCCTGGGCACTGTTGGCTGGAAGTGAGAGTGGGCTGTTTATGGCACAAGAACAGGTGGGAAAGGACTGGAGGGACCATGAAGGCTGGATAGGGCAGTGGAACTGCATCTCTCCCCCCCGGAGTTCTGGTTACTGAGGTCTTCCTCTCCCTATACTGCAGTTTCCAAGAAGACAAGATGAGTGTGATCACTGCTATGGGCTTCCCTCTCCTGCCAGCCTGCAGCATACCTTTGCTAAGGGCTGGAGGAATGAAAGCATCACCCTGAGCATTAGCTGGCAGCAGAAATTGACCGGCCCTTCTAAATACCTTTATCTGTAAAGAAAATGGCAGAACAGTTCAGAAATTGTAAAACATGTTACGATTGTTTCTTTAGTTTTTGGGTTCATACCTGGCTGTGCTCAGGGCTTGGGGGACCACATGAGGGGCCCTGGATCGAGTCAAGGACTGTTGCTTGTGAAGCAAATGCCTTACCTGCTCTTCTATTTCTCCAGCTGCAACATGTTACTTTTGGGGGATTAGGGGATGCTCAGGGCTTACTCCTGGCTCTGTGCTCAGGGATCAGTCCTGCTAGGACTAGGGGAACATATGTGTACCCTGGGATCAAGTCTGGGTGAGTGGAGAGCAACATGCTTACCCCTTCAGTTTTCAGGTTTTTTTAAGCTGCAAGATATTATGTTGCAAATATGTATTATATAGTGTTTTCTTGCATTCCTAATTATTTTTTCCCACTCAATGGGGTGGGGGGGGGTTGGAGGCTACTGTGGTGGTTGGTGGTGGGGAACTCAGGAAAACATTGTATTAGAGAAATTATCTAGTCATGTTGTACCATTGGCTTGACCAGGAATAAAATATTCACTAGCCTGGTCCCTTCTTAACGCTTTCTAAATTAGTTTCTAGCATATACAGTTTTGCATGCTTTCTACTAAGTGAGCATTAACCAGCAGCAGTAATTAGACATTTCTCTTGGCCCAGAATAGATAGTATCTTGTCTGTTCATTGTGTGCCCGTCTTTCTTCACTGGTGAATCATCTACTCCTTGAAAGCAGGCATCTTCCTTCTTCTCTCCCCAGCATCTAACATTTAGCCTGCTAACTGGTACTGAATATCTGTTGCTTGAATTTATTACGAATTTTTGTTTCTTTCTGGGCCACACCCAGCTGTACTCCAGGCTTACTCCTGATGCTTCTCAGGGATCACTCCTGGTGGGGTTTGGGGAATCTTCTGAGGTACCAGTTACACAGCCTGGGCGGTTTGTATGAATGACTAGTACCTTGTCCACTTTACTATCTCTCTGGCTCTTAACGGGGAAATTTACTCTGGGAGTGATACTATACCTTTACTCATTCATAAAGATGATACCACACTTTATTTTTTTAATTTTTTTGCTTTTTGGGTGACACCCGATGATGCACAGGGGTCACTCCTGGCTCTACACTCAGGATTTACCCCTGGTGGTGCTCAGGGGACCATATGGGATGCTGGGAATCGAACCTGGGTCGGCCGCGTGCAAGGCAAACGCCCTACCCGCTGTGCTATTTCTCCAGCCCCTGATACCACAACTTTAAATAGTTGGATTTGTTGCATTTAATCAGTCTTTAGCTATTTTACCAAATACTTCCAGTACTTTGACTTGAGAGGTAAAGAATCAAGATGTAGATACTGGATTTCATTCTACCTCCAAATTTATTTTTTATTTTATTGTTTTTTTTTAATTGGCTATCCGTGACATAGACTATTACGAAGCTGTTCATTTTTGGGTTTCAGTCATACAATGATCCAACATCTATCCCTCCACCAGCCTACACTTCCCACCACCAATGTCCCGTTTCCTTCCCACCATCCCCCAACCCCCCACTCCCCTCGCCTCTGTGACAGGCATTTTTCTTCTTTTTCTCTCTCCTTTTGTGCATTATGTGCAATACAGGTATGAAAAGGTCATTGTGTTTGTTTAGGGCGTCCATTATTTTTATCGGGAAGATAAGGCTGGAGTAGCTTTTTTGGGGGGTCACACCCGGCGATGCACAAGGGTTACTCCTGGCTCTGCACCCAGAAATTATTCCTGGCGGTGCTTGGGGGACCATATGGGATGCTGGGAATCGAACCCAGGTCGGCCGCGTGCAAGGCAAACACCCTTCCTGCTGTGCTATCGCTCCAGCCCTCGAGTAGTTTTTAAACTGGGTGGCAGTTTAGGGGTGTGGTCGTGACTGCAGAGGCTTCTGGAAGTACAGGGAGGTGGTGGAAGGTAGCCCATCCCGACCCTGAAAGAGCTTGGAGATTTTAGTCACAAACCTGTTAACCCGAATTTTTAGCAGATTATATCTCAGTGAGGGCTGTCCTGAGATGGTGGAGTCTGATCGGGGGCATGGCGGTGTTTTTGGATTATGCAAGTGGCTGCCAGAGGCTCTGCTTGGGCAGGCATCAGGCTGACCCACACCCCTCTGATTTACCTTGGTCTGTTCATTCATGCTCGGGTCCAAGATTAACTGTAACTCTTGATCTCTTTCAAGATTTATTTATGGGTCTCTAAAGCAAGGCGAATAAATGAGCTTGTATAGCTGAGGTGGTTTGAGGAGGTGGTTTGAGGGTGTGGCTTTCCTAACTTTTGGCCGTTTAATTTCTTGGGAAACTTGGTCCCAAGTTGTTTGGGTCTGGCCAGAGGCGCAGTGGCAATTTTGGGGGAATCAGGAAGACTGAAGGCACCATCAGGCTGTTGATGCACTCACCCCGTGGGTACAGGTTGACCTGCTGGCAACACCGAACCACTCTACCTCCAAATTTTTTAAGTCTGAAAAAACAACTCAAGGCAACCAAAACAAATGGCCAGAGATACGCCGATGGACTGAAGTGCATGCTTTACATGCAGTAGGTCCAGGATCTATTCCTGGCACTACACGGATCTCTCAACATTGCCAGGAGTAGCCCCTGAGGCAGGGTCTGGCCGCTAAACCTAAACAAACACAAACCAAATTTGTAGGTCCCACAAATAATGGGTAATAAACAGGGGTCATGTGACCACTTGAGCCACGTGTGTGGCAATGTGAGGGTGTTGGAAAGCTTTTTCTTCTCTTTTTCCGGGTGGTGGTGAGGGCATATGTGACCGTGCTCAGGGGTCACTCCAGGCTCTGCACTCAGAAATCACTCCTGGCACCTCTGGGGACCATGTGGGATGCTGGAGACCGTACCCAGTCAGCCCTGTGCAAGGCAAATGCCCTCCTTGCTGCACTATCACTGGGGCCCTGAAGTTTTTTCTTCTATTTAGGCCAGGTTTCCTTTTTTAATTGCTACACGGCTCCATGACCTACTAACTCGTTTCCTATCTCCAGCACTTAAAAGCTTGTTTGCTCAGGTGTAGCTCTGTAACTCTGACTTAATTATTACATACATAAAGGAGTCTCTTGATCCTGCCCTATAAAACAGTTCCTTCAGCTTCTCAGTACTTATGGCCCATCCCTGTCTGGCTCTCCTTTGAGTGATGTTAAGTTCATACGTATAAAGAAGTTTAGGCATTTAGAAGGTGAACTGAAATTAATTTTACAGCAAACTTCCTTAGAAGTTGTGGTTTGGGGAGGGGGTCTATATCTGCACTTTGCAATCCAAATGTCTTTTTTTTGGGGGGGAAGCACATCTGGCAATGTTCAGGGGTCACTTCTGGTGGGGCTCCAGGTACCATATATTTAAAATTTTTTTTTTAGTTTTATTGAATCACTGTGAGATATAGTTACAAGCTTTCATGTTTGAGTTACAAGCACACAATGGTCAAACACCCATCCCTCCACTAGTGCACATTCCTCAACACCATATCCCCAGTATACCAGAATTTCCCACCTTCCCCCTGCCTCCATGGCAGACATGATTCCCCATACTCTCTATTTTTGAGCATTATGGTTTGCAATACAGATACTGAGAGGTTATCATATTTGGTCCTTTATCTACTTTCAGCACACATCGCCTATCCCAACAGATCCCTTCTCTATTATAGCTGCCTTCCTCCCTGCAAACCCCCCTCCCCCGTCATGAAGCAGGCTTCAAACTATGGAACAATCTTCCTGGCCCTTGGAAACCATACATATATATTTTATTGTAGGAGTACTGCTATTTATTCAGTCACTGATTAGCTGATTGAATTGTGCATGAACTCCACCTTTTTTTTTTCATTTTTTATAATTTTATTTATGGAATCACCGTGAGAGCAGTTACAAAGCTTTTGGGTTTAAGTCTCGGTCACACAATGAAACACTCATCCCTTCACCAGTGCCCATTCTCCACCCCCAACAACCCAGTATACCCCCATCCCACACCCTCCCCCTACCTGTGGGGCAGATGATTTCCACATTACTCTCTCTCTACTTTGATCACATTCAATATTTTGACACCAGACCCACAATTATTATTTGAGATTTTACCCCAACACTCAGATCTGCTGAAAAGGCAACAGTAGACAATTTGTTTTCCATTGCTGATTATGAATAACATATGATGTTGAGTGGCTGCCGTAGTGGCCGCGCAATTTTGAAATTCCAAAATTTTAACACTTAAATCTGGAGGGATTTCTGCCAAAACCTGCTGGGTTCCGAGATTTACTCCTGAGTCTCTGGAATCATGGCTGTTAAGCAGCTTGATCAGGAGCCAGAAAGGCCGGGAACTATATTTTGTGCCATAATTGAGCCCCTGTTGGCTGGGCTCATGGCAAGCACCTTGCCCCCTGTACTATCTCTTCAGCTTCCCAAACTTCCTTATGATACATTATCAATTTTATCTGTTTTGGGGTGGAGCGATAGCACAGCAGGTAGGGCGTCTGCCTTACACGCGGCCAACATGGCCGACCCGAGTTCGATTCCTCCGCCCCTCTCGGAGAGCCCGGCAAGCTACCGAGAGTATTCGATATGCCAGACACAGTAACAACAAAGTCTCCAATGGAGACGTTACTGGGCCCGCTCGAGCAAATCGACGATCAACGGGAGGGCCTTTATCTGTTTTGGGGTCATGGGCCATTGGTGCTCACTCAGGGTTCACCCCGGGTATGGGAGGTACTCAGGACCATGTGGTGACAGGGACGAACCAGGCCTTCCTCAATGCCATCCAGCTCATTGAGCTCTCTTCTACCCTTAACTGATAAGTTTAAGTAAGAAAATGTTTGGGGTGAGGGGTTAGGGAAGTGGGGGGCAATCTCAGTGTATATTATGTGCTCCTGCATTACTGAAGAACTCTGAACTCACATATTCCATCTAGCATTATAAGATGCGTCACAAATTTTATTTTCCCACTGTTGCTGGCTGTATTTTCTCCTAAATTCATCTTTATTGCAGATCCAGGACTTAAGTAATTAGCTTTGAATCAGATAGCTTTCAACTTCTAGGTGTAATTTGCTCTTTGCAATTGTTAAAAATAAAAGATCAGATCTATGGCTCAGTACAGCGGTTGCCTTCCCCTGCACCAGCAAAAAGTCTGCAGCAACAGGGCTTGATACTTTATTTCTTCCCACCAACACTCCTTTTATTCAAAGGCTTAGAGGTCTGTGCAAGCGCACGCCCAGGCATTCGCAAGTATGATGCAACTCCCTTCTGCAGCGGGGCTTTCGCTCTCAGTAGGACTGCGGTGCCCACCTTGAGTTTTTCTGGGTCCAAAGGCGCTTTCTGGGGGGGCGGGGCGATGTCACACCCCTCCCCCTCTGACAATTTCCGAGCTGGGTTTCCCACCCGCAGCGAGCAGCGAGGTTAAGCAGCCGGCAGAGCAGGGCGTGCACACCCCATCCCCCCCAGGTCACGTCGCCCTTCCCCGGCCCCTTTCGGGCAGCGGCTAAATTCGGTCTTTCCCCGGATCCCCGCCAGGTCCTTCCGGCCGGGGCAGGCGGGACCCGGGCCGCACTGCTCGCGGGAAAAGACGCGACGGCGCGGACGCCCGCCTGACCTCCGGGCGGACGCTCGGACCCCGACTTCACACTCCCCAGCCCCACTACCGCGGAGACAGTGACCGGGATCCCCGTCGCCCAACGTGCCCGCGGCGGAGGCTCGCGGGAGCTGCAAGGACCCGCGCCGCCGCCGCCGCCGCCGCCGCCGCCACGTCAGCCGCCGCGCGTGACGCCAGCGCGCCTGCGCGCCGCGGAGGGGCGGGGCGAGGGCGGCGGCCCCGCCCCCTGCATCCGGGGCCCGGGCGGCGGCGGCGCGGCGCGGCGCGCGGTCACGTGGTCTTTCCTTTCCGTCTCGGGCCGGCTGGGCGCGGGCGTCTGCTGGCGGCGCGTGGAGCCTCGCGCTGCTTCCCCGGCTCCGCTCTCCGGGCCCCCGAGGAGTTGGCCGCCGCCGCCGCCGGGTGAACCGCGCCTGCCGCCACCATGCCGGCCTACTTCCAGAGGCCCGAGAACGCCCTCAAGCGCGCCAACGGTGAGCCGCCGGGGGGCGGTGGGGGGGTCGGGCCTGCTTCCTGCCGCCGCCGCCGCGGCCCCTCAGGCCCCAACCGGCGGGCGCCCGCGAACCGCCGCCCCGGCCGCCCCGGCCGCCCCGGCAGCCCCGGCAGCGGGGCCCCGGGGTTGCGCCGCGCCGCGCCGGGCGCTCCGGGCCGCGGGCGCCGCCTCGGCCCGCCCCGAGCCGCGGCCCCGCCGCCATCTGGGAAGCGCCGGGGCGGAAGGAACATGGCTCCCTCCCGGGGACAAAGCACGCGAGGGCCCGGCTCCTCCTCCTCCCGCGGCCGGACGGCCCCCGCCCCGGGCCCCGCCACCCGCCGCGCCCCGCCCCGGGCCGCCGCGACCCCCGCCCCGGGTCCCCGTCACGGCCACCCGCCACCGGCCCTCCCGCCGGCTCCCGCTCCGGGCCCCGCGACCACCCCGCTCCGGGATCCGCCCCGGGAGCCGGGCCTGGGGCCTTGGGCCTCGGCCTGGGGTGGGGGCCACCGCGACCCCCGCCCCGCGCCCCTCCCGCCTCCGGGTCGACCTCTGCCCCGCATCCCGGCCACCGCCTCTCGCCCCCCGCCCCGACCCCCCGCGTCCCGCCGCCCGAGTTCCGGGAAGCCGGGCGGGTTCCGGCGCGGTGAGACCCGGCAGGTGCCTCCCGCCCCGCGACCCCGACGCCCGCCGCGGGCTGGGCCGCCCAAGGTCACGCCGGCCGGGGCTCCCGGAGCCCGGAGGAGGAGGCGGCGGCGGCGGCGGCTGCAGATTCTTTTTTTTTTTCCCCCTTCACCCCTCCTCGTTCTTCCTTTTCGCGGTCCGCAGCGCCGCCCCTCGCTCGTTTCTCGCGGCCCCGGTGCTTTCCGCGAGAGCTTGGGGCATCGGGTGGGAGGGGGGTGGCGCCGTGGAGGCTGGGTTAGAAAAAGGCTTTATTTTCTGGGGGGTGGGGTGGGGCGGGAGGAGGGGTCTTCTGCAAACAGAATTGCCCACCGTGCCCGCCCCTGATGGCTGCTGGCGATTCGGCAGTTCTGCCCCCGGGCCCGAGCGCTCTCCCGGGGTCCCCACGGGCACCGGGGTCTGTCTGTCTGTCTCGAAACGTCCTTCCTCCTCGTCCCTTTGGAGTCGTAGGAGCATAAATGTCTCAACTTCGTAAAATGCGGCTCTCGGTCATGACGCAATAGCCCTGCCATCTTTCACGGCTTCTGGGGTTGGAGTAGACGAATGTGAGTCTTGGGAGGACAATTGGTTAGGAGGAAATAACCAGAAGTTTAGAAGTTCAAGTAGGCAAGCTGAGAAAAAGGATACTATGTTTGCAAACGGGAATTTTGTTTGTAGTTCCCCCGCGAAAAGAAAAAAGTGCCCCCCCCCCCATTGTATTTGCTCCTCTTGATTCCATTATCGGACCAAAAAGACGTGCAATTCAGGATGAAACTTCTGTACCACCTGCTCAGAGGGAACAGAGAAATGGCTCAGGACCCTCCTAAGAAACTTTTTTTTTTTTTTGCTTTTTGGGTCACACCCAGCGATGCGCAGGGGTTACTCCTGATTTTGCACTCAGGAATTACTCCTGTCGGTGCTTGGGGGACCATATGGGATGGCCAGGATCGACCCCAGGTCAGCCCGCATGCAAGGCAAACACCCTGCCCACTGTACTATCGCTCAGGCCCCTCAGGAAACTTTTTTTAGTCTCTGCAAGTGTCAGTTTTTCTACATTTTTACCTAAACTCTTGTGATCCTGAACCTTCTTAGATCTGTCTTAATAAAATCGCAATATATTTAAGTAGGAGAGTCCAAAACTTTGGAAACTTAGTGTGGGCTCATACCCCTGCCTGTCAGAATCTTTTGGACAAAATTCCTTTTCCAGATTATTGTTTGGTGTGCCAAATTAGTTGCTTCTGACTCTCAGAAACAGCCTCTTAACTATACAACCTGTGGCCTTAAGTTGTTATTAAGCCAGTAAATTGTGTAACGTATTAGCTTGCACAAAGACTAGTAACTATGAAGGACTGATGTAAACCTTTGGAACTAGACACATGGTTATCTTCATTGTGATTGAGAGGTACTAGGAATCGCCACTTCACGAAAAGAGTCAGCTTTTTGTGTTTTGTGTCAAAAATAATAATCTAAGAATGAGCCTGTCTTTATTGTAACAGAGACATTGGTGTGTGATAGTTCTTACCAGCCCCAGAAACTCTGGTAAATCATAGGAACTGCTTGTATAATAGGGTAAAGACACACTTTCACCACCAGGTTATCTTGATCAGTCTGTTCCCAGTCTAAAAACACATTCTGCCCATAGTTTTCTTTTCTCCGTCAGCGTGGTGGATGTTTGTCCTACATTTTTGTAAAGAATGCATTGGTTTGCCTTGACTTGTTGGAACATGGTATTTCAGAGTTTGAAATATTGCTCTTTGGAATCAAATATGATTGACTGTTTAGGAAGTGAAAAGTCCATGTGTTCCTAACAGGCTTTTCCCCCATGGAGTGATAATTAAGCCACTGCAGTCTCCCATTTGAAGCAAGAGAGTTTTCTTACTGTGAAGTGTTCTTGGACAGCTTAGTATTTTATCATTGTCCTCCTGAGACCAGCTTTGCATTGGTCCTTGTTACAAGCACATTGATGGTGCTTACCTATTAGTGTAAGATTTAAGTTCTCAATAAAATATTGGGAGTTAGAAATAAGTCATTTTGGTGCTGGAGTGACTTTGGGAGAGGGTTTGGGCCACACCTAACAGTGCTCAGAGCCACTCATGGCTCTGTACTCTGGGGTCACACCTCATATTCTGGGACCAGTAGGCAGAACTGGGTTGGTCTATCCTCTTCTGCCCCGGAAGTGATGTTCTTAATGTAAAGGGTAAACTTCAAAGCATCTATTACCAAAGTTTCAGGAGGGTTTTTGTGTGTGTGTGTGTGTGTGTGTGTGTGTGTGTGTGTGCTGTTAGATTTTTTTGGCTAAGTTTTTAAATTTTTTGAGTCATACCTGACTGTTCAGGGGTCACTCCCTGTTCTGGGGACCAAGTGTGTGCTGAGGACGCAACAACATTTGGCTGGGTGCTAGGCAAGTGTATTAACTTTTGTACTATCTCCCTGACTCTAAACAAATTGCCTATGCTTGAGGTAGTGTGCTTCTAGTGGCGTTGACATTGCTGGTCTTGGAGTCCGGCTGCCTCTCCTCATCACCACCAGTTTGCCGAAGACCTTCCACAGTGTTGTATGTAGGCTTTTAGGCCACCTGCATGCCTGTGGGAGGAAGGGAAGACAGGCACCCCCAACCCCACCCCAAAACCAGCAACTGGGAGGAAAAACTAAATTCCAATAAAGTATTCAGTTGCATTACATTTTTGCTTTACTTAGTAGATTTTTTTTTTTTTTAATTTTGAGCAGTGCTTAGGGCTTACTCCTGACTCTGCTGTTCAGGGATTTTGGCAGGGCCAGGGTACCATATGGGATACTGGGGGGGTCGAACCCGGGTTGGTGGCGTGTAAGGTAGGCACTGTCACTCTGTAGTAGCATTTTTTAGTGATAAAATTGATTCAACTGGAAATGGTTTTGTGCCATAATGACAAGATTAATACTGAGATTACTTATTTGAAATATTGAAAAGGGATTTGATTAGTATTTGTTAGTGAGGATTGTTGGTATTATTTATACATGTAACTGAACCTGGGACTTCACATAAATACAAAGCATGTGCACTACGGCTGTCATTCCCAGCCTCCAAGAAATACACTTATTTCTATAGTCTTGTGACTTCTCTTGTTATAATTGTCTTTCTCAACCCCCTTCCCCCGTAGTTGAAATACTTGTGGTTTTTTAAAATGAATTTTTAGAGGAAGGAGTGTTAGGATGCAACATTCCTGAAAGATGTAGTTAAAAATCATTGGTAGATGGAGCTGGAGCGATAGCACAGTGGGTAGGGCGTTTGCCTTGCGGCGGCCGACCCGGGTTCCATTCCCAGCATCCCATATGGTCCTCTGAGCACCGCCAGGGGTGATTCCTGAGTGCAGAGCCAGGAGTAACCCCTGTGCATCGCCGGGTGTGACCCAAAAAGAAAAAAAAATCATTGGTAGAGAATGACTAAGTCTGTGATTATGATACCCTGGCCTGTTTGTGGAGCACAGTATTACTGGGAGATAGTACTATATGTTGTTGACTTAAAATTTTTTTTTATTTTATTAACTGATAACTGATTTACAAAGTTATTGGTAGTTGAGCTTTAGATATATGTTTATTTTTAAGATTTTATTTTTTGGGGGGGGGTCACTCAGTGGTGCTGAGGACTTAATGTTCTGTGTTAGGTATCACACCTGGTGAGGCTTGGGGGACCGTATGGGATACTGGCGATTGAACCCAGGTCAGTCGCCAGCAGATCCAGTCTCACTGTATTATTGCTCTGGACCTAAAATAAACTTTTTTTTTTGGTCGAAATATTTATGTTTTCTTTCTAGGAAGAAAGTAAGCTATTTAAAATAAAATTGGGGAGCCAGAGAGATAATACAATGAGTAGGGCGCTTAACCATGGCCGATCTGGGTTCTATCTCCGCATCCCATATGGTTCACCAAGCAGAGCCAGGAGCATTCCTGGCAGTGACTCAAAAATCTTAAAAAAAAAAAAAAGTAGGTAAAATGTTTGCCTTTCATGAGGCCTGTCACCCCACGGGGTCTCCTGAGTGAGATCAGGAATGATCTGAGTACAGGGTTTGCCCCCAAACAAAACAAACACAAACCCTCCCCCAAAACAAAGCAAAGGCAACAAAATGGGAATGTGGTGTTTAGGGACTTGAATCGTTTCTTAGCTCCCCAGATTTTTCAAATGTGTAGAAAGACATTTTGGTATGAAAATTGTCAATCACAAGAAAAAAATTTAAAAGAATTTTTTTCCTTTGGCTTCATACCCTGCATTGCTCAGGGGCTCCTGGCTCCGACCTCTGGGTATCATGTCATGCCAGAGACCAGACATCCCACATGTGGAGTGTTCAGCCTTACAACTTCTTTGGCCCACAGTTAACTGAGTTTTATGTTGAGTGTAAGTTAACTGAGTTTTATGTTGAGTGTAATCTTATGACTTAGCATGATCTATGAAAAGGTAAATTTTGGTCAGGTCAACTGGGTAGAACTTACACTTTCCTGCAGGAACTCTGGGTTGCAGTCTTGTGTACCTCATGATCGTGCAGTTGAGTGTGGGGTCTTTTGATTGCTTTTTTGGGGGGAACACCCTGGTGAAGTTCAGGAATTACGCTGTGTGCTCAGGAAATCACTCCTACCTGTGCTTGGGGAAACCATTTGGGATGTGGGGGATCAACCCTGACACACAGCCGTGTGAAAGGCAAAATACCCTTCCTGTTGTACTGTCTATGGCTCCAATTTTGGGGTCTTTTGGGATCATATTGCAGTGCTTGGGAGGTACTTCCCAATACCAGGTGTTTCTCTGTCCCGATTTCTCAATTTTAAAATAAGCTTTTGGGGCTGGAGAGATAGCACAGCGGGTAGGGCCGCTTTGCACGCTGCCAACCCGGGTTCAATTCCCAGCATCCCATATGGTCCAGGAGTAACCCCTGTGCATTGCCAGGTGTGACCCAAAAGAAGCAAAAAAATAAAAAAAAATAAAATAAGCTTTATTTTTATATATTTTTGGTTTTGGGGCCATACCCGGTGATGCTCAAGAGGACTTACTCTTGACTTTGTTACTCAGGGACCACTCCTGGCAGGCTTAAGGACCATATGAGATGTCAGGACAGGACCTGGGTCAGTTGCGTGCAAAGCATACCTGCTATGCTATATACTATATATACTATATATACTATATGTACTATATGTACTATAGCAAGCCATGCACTACCTGCTGTACTGTAATCCCTGGCCTCAAAAAAATAAGCTTTAATTTTTTCTTCTCATCTTTGGACATGGATACACAATTCGCACTCGTGGATTAGACGACAAAGTGATAAAGTTTCTCCTAAATTGGAGCTAGTTTGATTATAGTGAACTATTTTTTTTAGATAGCTACATGTTAATTCAAATGTGTCTTTGAAAAGGCAAAAGACAAGTAGTAGTGAAAAATCAATTTGAGCTTTCACACCACCTGATTCTAAGACTACCATAGCTCCAAGACTACAGACACATGGGTCACTAAAAGAGTTTGCTCAGAATAGAGACCTGAGGTAGGGCCAACACGGTCCACTTATAAGGAGCAAAAGGAATATGATTTTGTCTCAAGGCTGGTGTGACAAGAACCACTATATTAGAACGTGTGACTGAAGTCATACTGAAGTTTCTGTGTTTGTGTTGGGAGAAGATTCCTTTGGTCATTGCTCCAGTTTCTGTAACTTAAGTTACATTTTGAGATTTTCATTGTTTCACCTTAGGTAATTTTGGTAGAGCCTTAGAAGAATAAATGTGACCTTAAAAAATGATAAAGTTCAGAAGTTATAAAACAGTTAAAGCAAAATTTGGACTGTTGAAGGTTATATATAATTAACTGGATTCAATTCTTCTTTTACAGAATTTCTTGAGGTTGGCAAAAAGCAGCCTGCTTTGGATGTTCTTTATGATGTTATGAAAAGTAAGAAACATAGAACATGGCAGAAAATACACGAGCCAATTATGTTGAAATACTTGGAACTATGTGTGGATCTTCGCAAGAGCCACCTGGCTAAGGAAGGATTATACCAATATAAGAACATCTGTCAGCAGGTATGTGCAGGACCAATTTTATGTTTCTGTAGGTGCTTCTGCTGAAATGCCTTTTAATCTGTTACATAGTTAATGAACCCTGCTTTTAAAATACTTCCTGGTTCTTTGGGAAAAGATTTTACCTTTTTGTGTCTTTGGGGGCCTTAGGTAAACATCAAATCTCTAGAAGATGTTGTTAGGGCATATCTGAAATTGGCAGAGGAAAAAACTGAAGCTGCAAAAGAAGAATCCCAGCAGATGGTTTTAGACATAGAAGATCTGGATAATATTCAAACTCCTGAGAGGTACGTGGGTTCCAATGCTAGTAAAGGTTTTTCTTTTAAAGTACCTCCCTCCCCATTTGAAGTGAACACTTTTTAGAAACATCTGTTACAAATGGCTTAGCTTCAAAATGTTAAATATAGTAATTTAACCAAAAATTTGTTACTTAAAATTTGTAAAACAAATTACAACCTATAGATTGGAAGCTTAAATGATAGTCTGAACAGAAGTTGGATTTGGATTTGCAGTTTGAAGTTTTGATTTTTTTTTTTAATATGGTGAAGTGGGAATGTCACCATGTCTTAAGATGATTTTCAACATGTTTGTTTCTGTGTCTTTGCAGTGTCCTATTAAGTGCTGTGAGTGGTGAGGACACTCAGGACCGAACTGACAGATTACTCTTAACTCCATGGGTTAAATTCCTGTGGGAATCATACAGGCAGTGTTTGGACCTTCTTAGGAATAATTCTAGAGTGGAGCGTCTCTACCATGACATTGCCCAGCAAGGTAAAATGAGAACCGATTTGAAAAGTTGAAAAGATTTTGCAGTTACTACATTTAACAATCTTTTCCACAGTACTTTGTATTTTACAGTTTTCACATTCACTGAAATTCGATTGGTGTTTAATCAGACATCATGGCATAAGCAATTGGGATTTTAGGGGGCTTGGACCACACCTGGAGGTGCTCAGGAATCTGATTTTCTGACCCTCGCGACCCCAGTATTGCTTGTGATTCCATACGCAGTGGTGGGGATTAAGCTAGGTTGACCACATGCAAGGCAAGCACCATACGTACTCGGGTGCAAGGGAAGTGCCCTACCCACTGTACTGTCTCTGGCTCCCAGGCCAGAAATTTTAGCGTTAAAATTTTAGGTGGTTATTTTGGAAAGAGATTTTTTTTTCCTTTTTTTTTTTGCTTTTTGGGTCATACCCGGCGATGCACAGGAGTTACTCCTGGCTCTGTACTCAGGAGTTACTCCTGGTGGTGCTCAGGGGGCCATATGGGATACTGGGAATCGAACCCGGGTCGGCTGCGTGCAAGGCAAACGCCCTACCCACTGTGCTATTTCTCCAGCCCTGTGAGTTTTTTCTTGACCCAGATTTGTATGATTGGCATTTGTAAGCTCTTCGAGAATCACTTTTAGGCCTAGGGTGCCAGAGCTGATGGTTTTGACTTCCCTTATTTTTTTAGTCAAGTTTCAAAAAGGTGTTTTAGGCTTTTCTTGAGTTAGGGCTCATCTGATGATTTCTAGAAAACTGGTGGGTTTGGTAAGTCTTGTTAAAAATTGCTTGCTTTAACATATAGGAATAAAATATGTTAAATAATTGAGATTGGTGGTGAAAAGTACTTAATATATTTTACAATTATGCTTTCAGCTTTCAAATTCTGCCTTCAATATACCCGAAAGGCTGAATTCCGTAAACTGTGTGACAATCTGAGAATGCACTTGTCGCAGATTCAACGCCACCATAACCAAAGCACTGCAATCAACCTTAATAATCCGGAGAGCCAGTCCATGCATTTGGAAACCAGGCTTGTTCAGCTGGACAGTGCTATCAGTATGGAGTTATGGCAGGTAGGTGGTAACTAGGTGGTACTGGTTTTCCTTTGCGGTGGGTGGCTTGTCACTTCTCCCCCATTCAGTATTTGGTGTTTATTTTTTTCTTTTTTGTTATTTTGTTTGCTTTCCAATAGTAGTTTCACAGGAAGCTTGTGTCTTTACTGTGATAACAAAAACACTGGAACTTGTCAATGATTTTTATTGTTTTGTTGTGGTGCTGGACTAATTCAGATGGCAAATGACTTTTACCACTAAACTGCATCCCCTGACCCATACTTTCCTTTCATATAATTTTATTTCACTTTTTGGTTTCTGGGCCATGCCTGGCTGCACTCAGGATTTACTTCTGGCTCTGTGCTCAGGGATCACTCCCGGTGATGTTTGAGAGACCCTATTTGTTGCTGGGATTGAACTTGGTTCAGTGAGTGCAAAACAAGAGCCGTACCCCTGTACATCTCTCTAGCACTAAATCCATTTTAATTCTTTGGTGGTTTTTTGGTGGTGGTTTTGGAGCCTCACCTAACGATGCTCAGGGGTTACTCCTGGCTCTGCACTCAAGAATTACTCCTGGGGGTGCTGGAGGGCTGTATGGGATGCAGGGAATTGAACCCAGGTCGGCTGTGTGCAAGGCAAGTGACCTACCTGCTGTACTGTCTCTCCAGCCCCAATTAAAGTTTTTTAGAGTATTGGTAATGAGAATTTGGAGATGAGAAAAAGACCTAAACTTATTCTTAACTGAAATAGTCTGAGAGGCAGGCACTAGGTGGCTTTTTTTTTTTTTTTTGAATGCCATGGGTCTTTGCCTTTGGCTGAAACTCATTAGGGGATTATGTGGCCTGGAGACACAGGTTCCCAGTGGCACCTGGGATCTAGAAGAGCCTACTTGGCTTTTTTTACTACTGATTCTGTGAAGGCATGTCCAAATACAACAGAAGGCATGTTCCACACGCGATAAAAGGCGTGTTCACACATCTTTTATGTCTCATATTTGAGCAGTGCTGTTTGGTACTGTGGCCTTTAATACTAAGTACCACTGGCAGTATTAAAAACATGTCAGTGGAAATGTGATTTGAGGGGCCTGCTCTCCACATATTTCCTTTATTAAGATGTAAATATTGAACTAAAGAGGAAGAAAAGTTCTTTAAAGCAGGGGCAGATATGCTTATTAGAGGAAAAGAATACATTAAAAAAATTTTTTTTTTCTATCACTGGGGACTAAACCCAGGGCCTCATGTGCAAGGCATGTGCTCTACCCTTGAGCTGTGCCACATCCTCGGTAAAGACAAATTTGTTTCTTATTTTGTTTTTGTAAGACACAAACAGGGCTTACTCCTGACTATGATCTGGGGTCACTCCTTGGTGGGGCTTGGAGGACCATATACGATGCGAGGATCCAACTCAGGTTGGCAATGTGCAAGGCGAGCGCCCTTGTTGCTCTGGTCCAAGACTAGTTTTTAGATGTTTTTGAGTGTGATTTTGGTTAGGGGCAGACAGGGCATTTTGAGCCACACTTGCTGGGTACGTTGTCTTGTGTTTAGCTATGGTGTGTGCTCAGAAAACCATGCACTGCAAAGTATTAAACCTGGTCTCCCATGTGACATCATGTGCTCATCTTTCTGGTCTTTCCATTCATTATCTTACCACTACAAAATAAACCTGATTGTGTTGTATGTCTTTTCAGACTTTTATTTGTGGGGTTTTGTGATATGTGGGGTGCAGGGGATCTTATTGTGGGTCTAACATGTACAAGACAAGTTTGTTGCCCATTGTATTATCTTTCCGGACCCCCTTTTTATATTTTTGGCTACACCCAGGGCTTATTTCTGGCTCTTAGGGGCTATATGATGGTGTCAGGGATTCAAACTGGTGTTGACCATATATAAGGCAAGCACCCTAACCCTGTACTCTCTCTGGCTCCTGTGTTTTTATTCTTTTTTTCTTGGGGGGGGTCACACCTGGTGATGCTCAGGGGTTACTCCTGACTCTGTACTCAGGAATTACTCCTGGTGGTGCTCGGGGGACCATATGGGATCCTGGGAATCAAAACTGGGTCAGTTGTGTGCAAGGCAAATGCCCCACTTGTTGAGCTATCGCTCCAGCCTGTATGTGTTTATTCTTTTTTTTTAATTTTTTTTTTTTAATTTTTTGGGTCACACCCAGCGATGCACAGGAGTTACTCCTGGCTCTGCACTCAGGAATTACTCCTGGCGGTGCTCAGGGGACCATATGGGATGCTGGGAATCCAACCCGGGTGGGCCGCGTGCAAGGCAAACGCCCTCCCCGCTGTGCTATGGCTCCAGCCCCTGTTTTCATTCTTAGAGCATTCAGATTTCATTAAGAGAATTAGATGTTTGCTTAGACTCCAATGATTGTGATTATAATACTTTTTATTTTTTTATACTGTTAATTCTAGGAAGCATTCAAGGCTGTGGAAGATATTCATGGGCTGTTCTCCTTGTCTAAGAAGCCACCTAAACCTCAGTTGATGGCCAATTACTACAATAAAGTCTCAACTGTGTTTTGGAAATCTGGAAATGCTCTTTTCCATGCCTCTACCCTTCATCGTCTTTACCATTTGTCTAGAGAAATGAGAAAGAATCTTACACAAGAAGAGATGCAAAGGTAAGAATGTAGGGGTGTTGGAGTTACTAACTACCAAATGCTATTTTCTACCAAATTATATTGGGAGTGTAGCCTAGATAAGGTTTTGCAACGTGCACAGATACCGTTTGTGTTTGGATGACTGGGGTTGTTTAGGGAATCCTGACACTGCACCGTGGATGCTAATAGCAGTCTCCTTAGCTTTGGCTGCTGGAACTGCGGAGATGGTTTTCCTGGGGAAGGATTTATGATTTTCAGTTGCATTTGTTTTGGGTCCACTGAGAATAAAGTCCACTGAGAATAAAGAATAAAGAATATTTGGACAAGGTGCTAAGATCTGAGGTTTTTATCAGTGTATATAGTATTCAGTATATTCTTAGAAAATAAGCTAGTCAATTAAGAAAAATGCTTCCATTGAGATTTTTTTATTATAAAATCATAGAATTATAAAATCAAAAGCACTTGATACTGCACATAGAGAAGAACCTGTCGGCTTCAACTTAGCTGTCAGCTGCACTGAAGTTTTTTGTGTCTGCTTGTGTATATTCTATGTTGGTAATTTTTTTGTTCTTTCATATTGGTTGGAAGTTTTCTACCTGTCTAATAACAGCTGCATAATAATACCTAGATTTTGTTTTACCTGATTTCCCCCATAATTTTCTGCCCTTTATCATGACTGAAATGCTTTGTGCGTATAGAACGTACTTTCCCATGTGTTTTATTTCCTATGTTTACATATTAGATATATGTATATTATCATTAATGTGGGCTAGAGGGATAGCACAGTGGGTATGGCGTTTGCCTTGCATGCGGCCAACCTAGGTTCCATTCCTTCGTCCCTCTCGGAGAGCCCGGCAAGCTACTTAAGAGTATCCTGCCTGCATGGCAGAGCTTGGCAGGCTCTCCGAGGCGTATGTAGTATGCCAAAAACAGTAACAACAAGTCTGACAATGGAGGCGTTACTGGTGCCCGCTTGAGCAAATCGATGAACAATGGGAGGACAATACTATATCTAGAATATTTGATACTACTTTGCATGTGACTGTATTTGTATTGGGGCCATACCCTCCCATACTCTGGGCTTATTCCTGACCCTGTATTTGGGGATCAGATGATGCTGGGGACCAGCCCCTGCTCAGTGTGTGCCAGACAAATGCCCCTACCTGCTGTACTATTGCTTTAGCCCCAATCCCTTTCTACATTCACTTTTTTTTTTTTTTTTTGTTTTTGGGTCATACCCGGCAATGCACAGGGGTTACTCCTGGGTCTGCGCTCAGGAATTACCCCTGGCGGTGCTCAGGGGACCATATGGGATGCTGGGAATCGAACCCGGGTCGGCTGTGTGCAAGGCAAACGTCCTACCCGCTGTGCTATTGCTCCAGCTACATTCACCTTTTTTTAGAAAATACTGGAATAGTGAGTATTAGGCTGTTAAGCTGTATTTTATCTTCACAGTAGCCATTGATTGCAGTGTATAGAAGCGTTCATCCTGCCATTGATTCCACAGCTAGAAAACGTTGGGTATAGTAAGTGGAAGGGTGAAATTGTCTTTTCCCTCAGTGTTCATTTTAGCGTGTCATGTTTCTCAGTTAAGTCTGTGCTGTGAAGAACGCTGTTTACAAACAGTTTACCATGATGGTGTGACCGCCATATTCTGCGACACATCTTAGAGCATTTCCAACTTTTATCTCCTTCAGAATGTCGACGAGAGTTCTTTTGGCCACTCTCTCCATCCCTATTACTCCTGAACGCACTGACATTGCCCGACTCCTGGACATGGACGGCATTATAGTGGAAAAGCAGCGTCGCCTCGCAACCCTGCTGGGACTGCAGGCCCCACCAACGCGGATTGGCCTTATAAACGATATGGTTGGTATATTTAAAGCTTTGAGGTGGCAGTACTAGGAGATACTCCTGGTTCTCTGATGGAGGCTGCTTCTGGCAGTGCTGAGAGACTAACCCCTGCAGGAAAAGCCTGGGTTCGGCCCTGTTGAGCTGTATCTCTGACCGCAGTATAACTTTGAACCAGAAAATGTTACGGTCAGGTTTCACAATTAAGCCCTGGGAATTCTGGTACATTTGTGAAGAGTTTTGTTGTGCACATGAGTTTGAGAACCAGATTTAAACCAGCAATGTTGGGTGATGGTGAATTGTTTCTAGTGAGCTGGTGATGTTGTAGGTAAGACATTACTGGGGAGGAAAAAAAGAGACATCACCGGGGTACCTGTACAGGGGCTATGCACAGGGCCCCATCCCTGTTAGATATTGATACTACACTGCCTAAGCCTGGTGGGGGACCCGAGTGTTTCTCCAGACCACATTCTTTTTTTTGGTGGGGGGTGGCTGTTTCACCTGGTGACGCGCAGGGTTACTCCTGGCTCCAATCTCAGGAGTTACTCCTGGTGGTCTTGGGAACAATAGATGTCAGGGATCAAACCTGGGTTGGCCATGTGCAAGGGCAAACACCCTCCCCTCTGTACTATCGCACCAGCCTTGAGACCACATTCTTGGACATTCTCCTCCTAGCCCACTTGTTTCCATGTTGCCACTACACACAGTTCAACTTTGAGAACTAGATTTTGTGGTATTACATTCAGTTAGATGTAGTAAACATATTGTCCTTAGAAAGCAATCTTACAACAATTATGTTTCAGAGGTTTGTATTTTAACTGAAGCAGTGGGAACACTGGAAGTATTACCCATTATTTCCTGATAGGATAATTACACAATGACTGTTTTTGTTAGTAATTCCACATATACCTTTGGCATGAGAGTTGTGCTGTTGTACTGATGGAGTCAGTGTTGGGAGAGCATTGAGTCAGCAGTTAAAATACTCAGTTTCAGTTCTTACTGGGCCCACAGATCAAACTGTAGCTTCAAAAGTTATTGGTTCATTTCTGTTGAATAGATGAACTGTTTCCCAAGAGGTATATCTAAACCCTTTGGTTCACCTTTTGAATGAGCTCGGAATCCCTGGGCTGGAGAGCAAGGACCCTTTGAGTGGCTGGCTTGGATTTCTTTCTTTTATTTTTTTTTCTTTTCTTTCTTTGGCTTTTTGGGTCATACCTGGCGATCCTCTGGGGTTACTCCTGACTGCACTCAGGAATCACTCCTGGCAGTGCTCGGGGAATCATGGGATTCCGGGGATTGAGCCTGGGTAGCCTTCGTCGTGCAAGGCAAAATCCCCTCTTAGCTGTACTCTTTGGATTCTGCAAGTGGCTGGCTTCGGTTTGATTGATCCTTGGCGCCACGTTATGATCTTCCACGCTTGCTCAGGAGTCATCCCTGAACACAACCAGGAGTGATCTGTGTGACTTGTGAGCACCATGAGAAAATTTCATCAGAAACAGACAAAATCCTGAACCCAATTTTAAATCATAAAGTCACTAATTCTGGTCAAATATAACCTATTTTAGCCCATTCTCTATTTGAAGGGGTTGTGAGTCATTCGCTGGAATAATTTGATAGGGATGAAATTAGAGCTGGTGTAATTTTATTTGCAAGGTCATACTAACTCTGTTCCAAGAAAGACAGAAGGAAAATAAATAATCAGATATTTCTGGATATCAGTCATGCACCCATTTTGTGTTGGAGTTAAACTTCGTCTCATTTCTTGGAATATGATCTGCCAAGTGTGACCTGCACCTTGTGACCCAGTCTCTGCGGGATGCCTGCACTAGTGTTACTCTCCAGTCATACTGTGCTCCTGCATTCGTTTTATCTTTGACCAGTATTAAGTATGGAAAGCATGCCTAACAGGTTGAGTGACCAGAGCAATAGTACTGTGGGTAAAGCTCACGGGTTCAAGTCCCTGTACCGCGTCTGGTCCTCTGGGCTTGGCCCGGCCAGGAGTAAATCGCTGGTGTCACTGGAAAGCAAAGTCATTTGAATTAATTGCATTTCTTGGTTAAAGCATAGTACAAGGGATTAGGGTATAGGTCAGTTTTGCAATTTACAATTGCCGTACAAATGTTTGCTCTCCTTTTAAGGAGGATTATGCAGAGTGGCATTGTTGTACTGTGAAAGGAAGTTGAGTTAAGATAGGATATAAGTATTCCCTGTAACACATATGGTCCCCGGGGCAAAGCCAGGAGGGATTCCTCATCCCAGAACCTCGGGGTGCTCACGGGCCCCTTCTGGGTGCTTGGGTTATGCTGCTGGTGGTACTCAGGAGACTGTTGTACGTACTGCGGTGTGACTCTGGGTCTCATGGACAGCACGCACTTAGCCTTTCTAGCTGGCGACTGCCCTCAAAGGTAACTTTTAACTTTAAAGAGATGGTAAATGAGAGGATAAATTTTATTCAGTAAACTCCCATAACTAAGCCCTAAGAGTTATCATTATCTGACTTAAAATACCGTGAATTTTGTTGTTTTTGGGCCCACACCATATCAGTTCAGAACGTCATCCTGACTCTGTCTTCAGGGATCATTTCTTGGTGATCCATAGTACCCAGGAACAATTTTTGGTTCTGTGTTGAAAGGACATTGTCCTGGGGCATGAACCCAGGGCAAATTGTGCGCTTCTCCATTTGGCACTGTCTAGTGCAGCACTTGTGCCGTTGTGGTGGCACGGGTGGTGGACGGGTGTGTCATGGCCCTTGTGGACCTGCATTGCTGCATGTGCTCACACCAGGTCGATCTCAAGCTGGCGTGGCAAGTTGGGTAAGCACTGAGCTCTCCCTGGGCTCCTGTTTTAAAAATGAAAAGCTTGGGGTATCTTCTAGGTTGTCTTGGCATTGGCTAATGGTGTATTGGGGCCACCAAAGCCATGCCCAGCCTCTGCACCAGCTCTGTTAGGCGCTGTTCAGTTGTATTGGGTACTGCATGTGCTCAAACATGTTAACATGGAGGCATCTCCCCAGCTGTTCAGAGTCCTGTATGTGTTTTTAATGTAAGTTAACTTGTAAAGACTGGTGTTTTATTTAGTAGGCTGTTGCCATGCGTTCTTTAAAACTATTGTGTTGATTTGCTCGAGGTAAAGGTAAAGGCCCTCCCGTTGATCGTCGATTTGCTCGAGCGGGCCCAGTAACGTCTCCATTGGAGACTTTGTTGTTACTGTGTCTGGCATATTGAATACTCTCGTAGCTTGCCGGGCTCTCCGAGAGGGGCGGAGGAATCGAACTCGGGTCGGCCATGTTGGCATTGTGTTGATTTAGTTTTTAAATTTTCTGAGTACCTGGGTCTTTTTCACTCTAGGTAGATGTGCATGATTGGACATAGTTGTCCTTTAGATTGCATGTATCAAAAGGGGACAGATTTGAAGGTTGTCGATTCAAGAAAATTTCCAGTTTGGGGGCTGGAGCGATAGCACAGTGGGTGTGTGTTTGCCTTGCACGCGGCCAACCTGGGTTTAATTCCCAGCATTCTATGTGGTCCCCTGAGCACCGCCAGGGGTGATTCCTGAGTTCAGAGCCAGGAGTAACCGCTGTGCGTCACCGGGTGTGACCCCCCCCCAAAAAAAAAGAAAATTTCCAGTTTTTTGTTTGTTTGTTTTGGGGTGGGGCACATCCACCTGTGCTCAGGAATTACTCTTGGCGTTCTGGGAATCATTTGTGGTGCTAGGTTTAGCAATATATAGGCAAGTGTTTTACCTGCTCTACTGTACCCCTGTACTATGTTTTAATCAATGTATGCTCAGCTCAGGATTCCAATGTTAATTTCTTCATGCAGTTAACCCCCTTCCTTTTGCTTCTTGCAGGTCAGATTTAATGTACTGCAGTACGTGGTCCCAGAAGTGAAAGACCTGTACAATTGGCTGGAGGTAGAATTCAACCCACTGAAACTCTGTGAGAGAGTCACAAAGGTAAAGCTTTGCTGAACTTTTTGTTAGAACTTTTGTTAGCCTGTAACTAAAACTGCTGCAGCTTTTTACGTTTACGTTTGCGTTTACGTTTGTTAGTGCACATTCCATTGTCTTTTTTCTTTCTGTCAAGAAGAAAGATATTTCTGATGTGCCAAACTAACATATGGAGGTAAATTAGCAGCATGGCTTGGTAGCCATTGCTGTCAGTCACCTTCAGACAAGTAACAGCTGCTTTACAGTCCACTTATATTTCTTGGCATTGTTTGATGTTTTTGAATACTAGAAACTTGGAAAGCTTTTTAGGTGTTTTTATTACTGTGTCTGCACAGAGTGTAATTGTTTCAACTTAATGGATTTTATAGGTTCTAAATTGGGTTAGGGAACAGCCTGAAAAGGAACCAGAATTGCAGCAGTATGTTCCCCAGCTGCAGAATAACACCATACTCCGACTCCTGCAGCAGGTAAAGATGAAAAAGGAATGCTTTGTGTGTTTTTGGGTTTGGACCTTACATGTTCGTACTCGGGGCTGCTCCTAGATGGTGCTCAGGGGACCGTGCAGTTCTGGGTATTGATTTGCAAAGTATTCACTGCAGCCCTCGCAGTTATATCCCCAGTCCCACAGTGCTGGAATTTCTCCCTTTTCCCCCACCTCATTTCTTTTCTTTTTTGGTCTTTGGGTCACACCCGGCGATGCTCAGGGGTTACTCCTGGCTCATGCACTCAGGAGTTACTCCTGGCGGTGCTTGGGAGACCATATGGGATGCTGGGAATCGAACCCGGATCGGCTGCTTCCAAGGCGAATGCCCTACCCGCTGTGCTATTGCTCCAGCCCCCTCCCCCTCATTTCTTTTAAAATCAATTTTTTTTATTAAGGCAATGTGCTTTACAAAGTTGCACAATGTTCCAGCAACTGTCCCGTATATCTTAATGGTTTTGCTTCCACGTCCCTATTTTTCTTTGGATTTTGGACCGCAGAATTTAGGACTTTCCCTCTTTGGTTTGTGCATACTGTCTGTGCCATTTGCCCTCGTTAGTAGTATACCTTTTCCGTCTCTTTAAAATAAAACCTGTGTGGTTTTTCACTGTCCAAAGTTATCAAGATTCATTTTTCATATTAATTGAAACCTCTTTCTAGACTTTTTGTTATTAGGAAATGCAGCCGTGAGCACCCTTCATACATGTACCATTACATGCATCCATGACTTTTCTGTAGCATAAGAAGTGAAATCCACAGGGTTTGCGTATTTAAAGCTTCTTACATTACATTTGGTAGCTTCTCAAGGCATTGTATTTATGAATCTTCGCAAATAGCGAATGAAGGATTTTCTCCTGTTAACACTAGGCATTACCAGAAGAGCTTTTCTTAAATGTTCACTTGGGTATTTGTGCACATTTCATTGACCTGCTTTCTAATGTTCTTGTGAGCAGTGTTATTTCTCATGTGCTACATAATAATTGAAGGCTAATTAGCAGTATGACTAAATAGTAATACTGCCAGTCTCCTTCAGACAGCTTCATCAGATGTTTCAGCTGAGTTAGCTGAGTGGTACATCTTTGCAAATTAGAACTTTTCACACACATACCTGGCCTTTCGGGGGTTTCTTGTTCTGTGAATCTAGAGTTTGAAAGATGGTGTATTTGAGGGTCATGGGTAGTGTTAATGGTTGTTTGGTGTTAGTGCCCTTGGATTAGAATTCTGGCTCTGTGATAAAAATGCTGAGATTCTTTTTTTTTTCCTGCCTCTGATGCAGATTGTGTGTGTGTGTGTGTGTGTGGGTGTGTGTGTGTGTATGTGTATGTAAATACTGCACATGAAAAGTGCTGAATAAATAGCCATATGACTGACCTTGTGTCTTTTATGCAGGTGGCACAAATTTATCAGAGCATTGAGTTTTCTCGTTTGACTTCTCTGGTTCCTTTTGTTGATGCTTTCCAACTGGAACGGGCCATAGTAGATGCAGCCCGGCATTGCGACTTGCAGGTATGTGCTAGAGGGGACAGTGTGAGAAGGGAGGGCTTCAAGGGCTAGATGAACACTTCCTTTTCTCTCACTTTTGGGACGACGGCACAATAGTAAGACTACTGAACACTTTTTTTTTCTTATCCAGCTAACCTTTTTAAAATAAAAAAATTATGCAATGTCTTCATATTCGTGTATAATGGTTCTTTAATTCTCTAAGGTTCGGATCGACCACACCTCTCGGACCCTTAGTTTTGGATCGGATTTGAACTATGCTACTCGAGAGGATGCTCCTATCGGCCCGCATCTGCAGAGCATGCCTTCCGAGCAGATACGGAACCAGCTCACTGCCATGTCCTCGGTTCTTGCCAAAGCACTTGAAGTCATCAAGCCTGCTCATATACTGGTAGGCCCCCGCCCCCGCCCCTCTGTCTCGTTTTGGACCACACTTGGCTCTATTCAGGGACCATTTGGAGTATCAGAGATTAATCCTGGGTGGGTTGCGTGCAAGGCAAGGACATTCCTGCATTGCTTGGGATTGGATCAGGGTCTGCTACGTGCAGGACCAGAACCTCTCTGTCTCTGTTTCATAACTTCTCATATGTGAGCTGTTAGTGCGCCTCCTTGGCTGGGGCTCGAAAGGAGATTTGCTAAGGACAAAAGTGACATAGTCAGTAGAAGCTTTCGAGGAGCACTGCCAAGATGATTGTATTGAGTTAGTAGTGTTTTGGTTTTGGGCCATACCTGGCAATGCTTGGGGCTCACTTGCTTGGTCTGTGCTTGGTCACTTCTTGGTTAGTCTTGACTGGGTTTAGGGGACCCTAGGGGATATTGGGATTGAATCCTGGTTAGCTTTGTGCAAGGCAAGCACCTTACCTGTTGTACTATCTTTCTGTCCCGAAGGGAGCCAATAATTTGAAAAATGTCTTCATTTATTATTAAAAATTCATGCAGTGGTAATACATTAGAATTACCTAGTGACATATTAGTACCTGACATATTAATACTGACACATTTTAAACTTGCATTTCTCTTTGAAGCAAGAGAAGGAAGAACAGCACCAGCTGGCTGTCACCGCTTACCTTAAAAATTCCCGGAAGGAGCACCAGCGCATCCTGGCTCGGCGACAGACAATTGAAGAGAGGAAGGAGCGCCTCGAGAGCCTGAATATTCAGCGTGAGAAAGAAGAACTGGAGCAGCGGGAAGCTGAACTTCAGAAAGTCCGGAAGGCCGAGGAAGAGAGACTGCGGCAAGAGGCAAAGGAGAGAGAGAAGGAGCGCATCTTACAGGAACACGAACAGATCAAAAAGAAAACAGTCCGTGAGCGTTTGGAGCAGATCAAGAAAACAGAACTGGGTGCCAAAGCGTTCAAAGATATTGACATTGAAGTAGGTAGCCGGGTGTGCCTGGACTCAGTCTGGTGCCTTCTCTTACAGGCGCTGATTTCTGTTTACTTGTTGGTCTAGTTATTAGGCTTGTTGCACTCCTTTTGGTATAGCTGGCTCATCGCAGTTACCTGCGTTAAGAATTTGTTCCTATATTTTTCGTTTTTGGGCCACACCCGGCAGTGCCCAGGGCTTATTCCCGGCTCTCCTCAGCAGTTGCTCCTGCCAGTGCTCAGGGGACCATCTGGGATGCTGGGATGGAACCTGGGCTGGCTGTGCAAAGCAGGCGCCCTATCTGCTGAGCTCTTGCTCTGGCCCTCAGGTTCTCTGCAGCTGAAATGCAGCTGTGGGTTAGAGGAGAAAGGCATACTAAGATCATAACCTGTAATTTTGTTGAAAATGAAAATGGGTTATTGTAAAATAATGGTCACACGTGTAGATCAACAGGTGACCAAAAATCCGGGTTAAATTTTAGAAAACAGTGCTCCAGGTTGACAGTTAAAAATATATTAACGATGATGCATTTGGATTATTTTCAGGATCTTGAGGAATTGGATCCCGATTTTATCATGGCAAAACAGGTTGAACAACTGGAGAAAGAAAAGAAAGAGCTCCAGGAACGCCTGAAGAACCAAGAGAAGAAGGTAAACGAGTGTGGAATCCGGTGCCTCACGTAGGCGAGGCCTTAAGTTCCACACGAAGCCGCACTTGATCTTTGCCTCCATTCGTTTGAATTTAGAAAAGGGTCTGGCACCCCAGGGCCAGTAAACTTCATTTAAAAAACTTTGTTTGTTTTTGGGCCACACCTGGCTGTTTTCAAGACTTACTCCTGATTCTGTGCTCAGGAATCACTCCTGGCAGGCGTGGGCGACTACTAGGGCTTGAGGAATTGGATCTCGATTTTATCATGGCAAAACAGGTTGAACAATTGGATCCTGATTTTATTATGGCCGGGGATCAAACCCACTTGGCAGCTTGCAATGCAAATGCCCTACTCGCTGTGCCGTCTCTTTCCCACCAGGAAATCTTAAGATTCCCACCAGGAATCTTAAAACTAAGAATTTGGACTCTGCCTGGCATTGCTCTGGGGCAGCTCTTGGGAGAGGGTCCCTCCCAGTGGTGCTGAGGCTTGAACCTGGCACTCCCGTGGTACGGTGGTTTGCTTTAGCCTCGTGTGCTACTACCCTCCTCCCCCCCCCCCCCCCCCCCCCGCCCTGGCCCAGGAGACTTTTATCCTCAAATAGGGCTGAAATTTGGATTTCTGATAATACCTTTGTTTTTTTGGTCCACCTCTCTAGCTCTGGTGGTGGTCTTAGGGGGACTGTGTGTGGTGTTGGGAACGAGCCCAGGTTGCCTGCGTGTCTTTCCGGCCTCATAATAGACGTAACATGCTAAGTTGGCAGAGAGACTTTTCTTTTAAAACTTGGTTTTCACGTCCTTTAGATCGACTATTTTGAAAGAGCTAAACGTTTGGAAGAAATCCCGTTGATCAAGAGCGCATACGAAGAACAGAGGATAAAGGACATGGACCTGTGGGAGCAGCAGGAGGAGGAGAGGGTAAGTCCCAGTCCCCTCGCTCCAGGACTTCCTAGTTTGTCAGATGTCGTTCGGTACCTCTAGTAAAACGGTTTTGTTTTGGGTTTTGTTAGTGCTGTGTGCTAACAGATCAGCGGAAGGTCTTTTCACAAGAGAGATTTAGAAAATGGAAGTTGGAAAATGCGAAGAATAGCAGATAGAGTTACCAATGCTATCGATGCAAAGTATGTACTTACTTGTGGCGTTCTGGGGCCGTGTCTGGAGGTGCCGAAGGAACAGCTCTTTCAGTGTGCAAGATGTTGCTCTCGGCAGTGCTCTGGGGCTCCATACACCTTGAGGATTATATTTATAGGATTGTGTAGTGTATTAATTTTAGAACTCCCCCCCCCCCCCCCCCCGATTTGGTGCCAGTTAGTGGTTACTTGCCATTTTGTTTGTTCTCTAGCAACTTGACAAGCAGTCGCTGGCTACCTTTTGGTCTCGATTTGTGTATTTTTGACTCTAGATATACGGAACTACATAATGTTTGATATTTTTTGTTACTGAGCAATTTAAAGACTTAATCTTCACCCATCAGTGCTCAGGGGCTATTCGTGGCTTTCCTGAGATGGGAGTGACCACTCTGTCCAGGGCAAGCGGCCATGGTGCTGGAGATCTGAACTGGGGTCAGCTGCTTGCCTCAGCCTTTCTGTTCTCTCCCTTGTCCCTTACTCTGTTACTTGAATGATAGAATAATCAAGTTCCAAATTCTTGATCAGATTTGTCCTTAAAACAAATTGCCTTTTTCATCTTGTTTGTTTCAGGGTATGGCAGGTATTGGCCTCGGGGCTAACTCCTGGGTCTGCGTGGAGATCACTCCTGTTGGGCGCTGGGACCCGACCTGGTTGTAGGACTTGAATCTGGACCTGGCTGCCTGCAGGGGGGCAGCCTCCTTGCTGCCCCAGCCCTTTGGCCCCAGATACCTCATTTTGGTTTCAGGAGTGAAGCTCGGGCTGGAAGGAAGATCGGCCAGCACTCAAGCGTGTGCGCCTAGCAGGCAGCTGCCCTGGCCTCTGTCCCTGGCACCTCTGGGGGTGGCCCCGGGAAGGATAGCAACAGGATAAGAACAGGGCGCAGTGCCCTATAGTGCCCTGTGGGTCCTACAGTGTTTTTGGGCATCTCTCTGGCTCTCTATGTTTTGGTGCTGTGTAAATAGTTTTCACTTGGGAAGTCTGAGAGATGGGCCCAGAAGGTAAAGAAATGAAGACAGCGCAAGCGCCTGGGGGCGAGTGCTGTGGAGTGGTGGTGCCTCGGCTTGGTGAGAGCGGGAGTTACTCTAGGAAGTCCGAGAAGTGCTGCAGACCAGCTGAACAATTGAGATTATTGGCTGCGGTATCTGCCCTAGGCAACTGGGGAAAGCCTGTCCTTTTAGAGTAGTTAATCCTGTCTTAACCTCCTTGTCGTTAGGGAGGAAAGTGTCTTAAACAGTGCTCACTGCTCATACTATTGACTCTGTTCTGCTTATTGAGGTATAGACTTCGCGGGGCGGATGGTCTCATGTCAGGGCCTGGCCATGCGGAACTGCTTGCTTCTCTGTCCTGTGGCTGGGGGCCCCCAGACTCGTGCTGGTCAGTGTGTCCTGAGCCATTGGATGCCGGGCATCGGCTTGGGGCATTTTGCATGGAAGTCGCGTGCCAGCCTCTGAGCTCTCACCCCATCTGAGGGGTTCTTCGATAGGCTGGTTTCTCTTCCTGGTACCACAGGCTTAAATAAAACTCCTTAGAGGCTTTGGGGGTGGGGTCTATTATCTGGGCAGTGCCTGGCAGCCGTGTGGTGCCGGGATTGGATCCTGGGCTCACACGAGCGTCGTGTGCTTCAGCTCTCTGAGCCATTCCCTGACTGCCCCCTTTTTCCTTTGTATTCTGAGCCCTGGGCCTTTCTTTCTCTGCTTGAGCAGGTTTATTAAGGTGGGGGGTGCGTGGGATAGTGCTCAGGGACTCTGCCTCTGCCCAAGGTTGACAGTTGGGGCTCTCAGGCCCAAAGGAGGCACTGGGCATCAGACTGGGCGCAGCAGAGTGCAAGCGAGTGCCGGAACCCTCTGTACTGTTGGGCTCTCTCTGCGGGTGCTAACTTGTGTCCCCGAGATTCAGTACTCCTTTTTCTCTCTACTTTCCTGGGGGATGTGTTTGCACAGATGGGTTCCCGTGCCTACCTTTGCTTGTTTAGGGCCGCATTCAGCAGTGCTCAGGGGTATTCCTGGCTCTGCTCTCAGGAATCACTCCTGGCACTGCTCAGGAGACCATATCGGGTGATCGGGATGAACCCACAAGACACACCCTCCCTGCTCTATTGTTGTTCTGGCCCCCAACTTTCATTTCTTTTTTAAAGACATACTCGATGGTTCTCAGTTTGCTCTAGACCAACTGCTCCACAAATGAGCTCTGATCCTCTGGTTCAGAGCCTCCCCCAGCCTACCACTTCACTTTTATAACAACACACACAAGTTCGATATGCCAGACACAGTAACAGCAAAGTCTCCAATGGAGACGTTACTGGGCCCGCTCGAGCAAATCGATGATCAACGGGAGGGCCTTTACTTTACTTACTTTACACAAGTTGGAGCGAGGTTGATAGTTTGTTTTCAAATGCTAGAGGTGCAGAGCCTTGAGTTTGCTTCCTGGTATCGTCTGGCTCCTAGACCATGCCTGGCTGTAGTTCTGAGAGTGCAGGCGGTGGGGTGGGCCGGGGTGGGGGTGTGTCCTCAAGCAGCAGAGCCCCTGTCTGCCTGGAGACCCTGCTTGTCATTGACAAATGTCTGTCAGGAGCTTGAAGTCAGTCAGTAGACAGGTGTTTGAAATTGACCCTTGTGCCATGTCTTCACAGATCACAACCATGCAGCTGGAACGGGAGAAGGCTCTCGAACATAAGAGCCGCATGTCACGAATGTTGGAAGACAGAGATTTATTTGTAACGCGACTCAAGGCTGCACGGCAATCTGTTTATGAGGTGAAGTTGATGGTGTTGGGGAAACATTTAGGCGGAAGTTGTTCAGTGTTGACTCAGTTTCATACTGGTTGGGAGGAATGCACCCGGCTGTGCATGAGGGTTTCTTTGGGCGAAGCTCCAAGGGCCCAGATGTGGTGCCACCCATTTAATCTGGGTGTACCAGAGTTGGCCGCGTGGGTAAGCTCCTGCCTGCTGTATCTGGCCCCCTGGTTTTTGTTTGGGGGCCATACTGGCAGCAAGGCCTGGGGTTTGCTCACTGTGATGTGGACGGACCATATAGTACTGGTGATCAAACCTGTTGAACTCTTGTTCAGACGATACTTAATTTTCCTTTGGGGAGAGTGGAGTGCCCAACCAGGCCAGGCTGCTCTATCTAGTCCAGCACCCGGGTTGACTCCTGGTAGTGCCGGGGCTCGGGCCTTACGTGGTGCTGGGGTCTAGCAGGGCTCGTCCCTGCAAGGCGAGCACCTTGACCCCTCTGCTCTCTGGGCCCTTTTGTAGAAATCAGAAATTTCTACAAAAATGATTTATCCTTTCTATTTGGTAGGTAAGGTATTATAAGGAGAAAATTAGGTGAAAGAATGCTAAAGTTTGCTTTTGACAAAAGCTTTTGCTTATTAATTGAGAAAGTTAAAAAGTGTCTATGGTAAGTTCTAAAGTAATATTCCAGTTCATTCTGAGTTAAAATATCTCTGGGTATAGATGATGTTGGTAACTTAAAAACTTTTTTTGTGAGGAAAATGTCCAGTCATATGGGAATTCTCATGGAATGGCAATGGAACATAGTTCAGCAGTAGAATTCCTGCCTTCAGTGTGTGAGGCCATGGGTATGATCCCTGGCTTTGCAATGCATATGTCTACCAAAAAGTCTTTTTTTTTCCATTTTGATGCTTTTTGGGGACCACTCTGGCAGTGCTTGGTCAGGAATCCAGCCTAGGACTTATGCTGTCTTCCTGGCAAGTGGCTCCAACTCTGAGCTTATATCCATCTCTGGCCTTCAGAACTCTTATTTTTAGACTTAGGGCCTACCTGGGCTGATGTTCAGGGTTGTTCCCTCAGCTGCTTCCGAAACCCACGTTGTATCTGAGAACAAACCTGTGGAAAGCATTTCCCTTGACCCTTTATTTGTTTATTTATTTATGCTTTATGGGTTGCACCCGGTGGTGCTCAGGGGTTGGTTACTCCTGGCTCTGCACTCAGGAATTACTCCTGGCGGTGCTCGGGACCATATGGGATGCCGGGGATCAAACCTGGGTCAGCCACGTGCAAAGCAAATGCCCTACCCTCTGTAATAAGCTCCAGCCCTTTGAGCCATCTCTCTGATGTAGAAGTTTTGTCTCATTACTTGAAGGTTGTTTTCTATGGCTACCAGAAACCTGCAGCTCTTTGTTATTGGGTTTTTGAGTCACGTCCTGCAGTGCTCAGGGTCTGTTCCTGACTTTGTTCTGGGGTCACTCCTGTGGGTGGGGGGACCATATGGGATGCCAGGACTCTAATATGGGTCAGCTGCGTGCATGGTAATCTATCTATTATACTATTATCACTGTCACTGTCCTCCCTCTCATCGATTTGCTCGAGTGGGCACCAGTAATGTCTCCATTGTGAGGCTTGTTACTGATTTTGGCATATTGAATGCGCCCCGGGGTAGCTTGTCAGGTGCTGCTGTGCAGACAGGATACTCTTGGTAGCTTGCCGAGTTCTCCGAGAGGGACGGAGGAATTGAACCCGGGTCAGTTGCGTGCAAGGCAAGGCAAACGCCCTACCCACTGTGCTATCGCCCCAGCCCCTAATATACTCTGATTTAAAAAAACAGTTTTTCTTTTAGTGAAGCAAGTAGTTTTATTTAAAGAAATTTACTTTAAAGAAATGTGAGGGGAGAGAAAGAGAGTGAGAGAGAGTTCAAGAGAGAACATGAGCTTCTCCAGAGGTTACAGAACCTTAACGTATACTATTATACTGTACCTATTATGCTATCTCTGGCCCCAAGAAATTCGCAGTTTTTGTTTCTTTTTCTTTAAGACTTAAAACCTCCTGCGTTCAGGTGTGTGTAGCTCAGTGGTGGGTGTGTCTCTCATGAAGCTCTAGGTTCAGTCTTGCCCTCACAGGGAATTCAACAAATTCAGCAAAACTTGTGAGCCTGTTGATTTCTCGAAAGTCTTATTCTCGGTAATCATCCAATTACAGGAGAAACTTAAACAGTTTGAAGAGCGACTGGCAGAAGAAAGACATAATCGCCTGGAAGAACGCAAGAGGCAACGGAAAGAAGAGCGCAGAGTAACTTACTACAGAGAGAAAGAGGAGGAGGAGCAGAGGAGGGCCGAGGAGCAGATGCTGAAAGGTCAGCCCCGTGCGGCCGGGCGGGAACTGGGGGCTCCTGGGCAGCTGCTTGAGTCGGTGCAGTGATGTGCTCGGCCCCCGGCCTCAGCAGTCTCCCCGCTGTCAGTTCTTTCCTGTGTGAGGTCCCGTCCTTCATTCACACCCGACTCTTCACACCTTGATAATAGTTTTTTCTCTGGAAATTACTGTTACCTTGAGCTCTTTGGCGGGGAGGGGCATACCTGACCCCACTCAGGGTCTGTCCCAGGTGGTGCCCGGAGACCACATGTGGTGTGGGATTCGAACCTGGGTCAGGGTCGCAGCAGTGGTTGCATACTAGGGATGTACCTTCACTTTCCTGCGCTGTTGCGCAGACCCAATACTGTTTGACCTTTTTTTTGGCTTTTGGGCCACACCTGGCAGCTTTCAGGCTTCCTTCTAGCTTGGGGCTCCCTGGTGTCCAAAGCATTTGCTCTGCCTATTAAGCCCCCAAATGCTATTATTTTTCTTTTTTGGATTTTGGGTCACACTTGGCTCTGCTCAGGGCTTACTCTCTGGCTCTGCACTTGGGGATCACTCCTGGTGGCCCAGGGATCTAAGATGATGGGATGCTGGGGATCAAACCCAGGGCAGCCACGTGCAGGGCAAGTGCCCTACTCTCTCTCCAGCTTCCCAAATACTCTGTATATGTAGAGGAATTTTTTTGCTTGTTGCTTTTTGTTTTGGGGCCATACCTGGTGATGGCTCAGGAGTTACTCCCGACTCTGCATTCAGGAATTCCTCCTGGTGGGCCTTCGGGAACCCCATGGGGTACCAGGGATTGAAACCTGGCTGGCTATATGCAAGCAAGTGCCCTACACTGTAGAATCACTTCAGCCCCTTATACTGTTATTTCTAATGGTAAATAACATAAGACTTTCTTAAAATGCATCCTGTAGCTGATTATTTAGAAAGTCTTTATTTTTTTAAAATTTTTATTTTTAAATTTTGGTCACCTGGCCATGCCCAGGGGTTATTCCTGGTTCTGCACTCAGGAATCACTCCTGGCAGTGCTCAGGGAACCATATTGGGTGCTGGGAGTTGAACCTGGGGTCAGACACATGTAAGGTAAACTACCTGAACCATGCTTCAGCCCTTATTTAGAAAGTCTTAAGGGTTTATATACTGCTTTTTTAGTAACAAAATTACAACTGGATTTGGGGCGAAAAGGGGATAGGAATCACACTTACTGTTTTTGGTTTGCTTGTTGGTTGGTTCATTTATTTGTTATTTTGAGGCCATATCTGGGTGTGCTCAGGCTTATTCCTGGCTTTGAGCTCGAGAATCACTCCTGACAGTGCTTGGGGCCCCACATGCCATTCTAAGGCTTGACCCCAGCCCACTCTGAGTGTGCTAGAACTGTGCTGTCTCTGCTGCCCCTGGGAGCCTCACTTGATGACAATGTTTGTACAGAGCGGGAAGAGAGAGAGCGAGCTGAACGTGCAAAACGTGAGGAAGAGATGCGGGAGTATCAGGAACGGGTCAAGAAATTGGAAGAAGTAGAAAGGAAAAAACGCCAAAGGGAGCTGGAAATTGAAGAACGCGAGCGGCGTCGAGAGGAGGAGCGGAGACTTGGTGAAGACCCACTCTCTAGAAAAGTGAGTATGAATTCATTGACGTGTGTCACCTCTCTTGCACAGCATGTTTCAGATTGGCTGTGTGGACAGTTATGTTGATCTTACGTTGGGCCATACCTTGTTTGGATCAGGTGTGTTATGTTTTCTTCATATGGGAAGAAAAATCAGACTCTGCAAAACTGGGATTTTATAGACCTGTGGAGAGTATTTGCTGGTAAAAACTGTGGGAGGGTGGGCTACCGACACAGTGCACTGTTTGGCTTTAGGGTTAAGGTTAAGTAACTGGCTATGGGGGGAGTGTCTTGCTTCTTTGTCTGCCTCACCTGTTACCAGATGTGGGTGTCGAAGTTGAACTTTGCCTCATACATGCAAAGCAGCCGCTCGGCCGGCCATATTCCCAGCCCTAACGTGTTGCCTGTTCAGGACTCATCGAGCCTCACGAGTCAAACCTTATTTCTTTGGAGGGGGAGCGGGAGGCATATTTTTGGATCTCGCCTGGCAGGACTCAGGACGATATGGGGTCCAGGGATTGAACCCCGTCGGCGCTTGCCCTGCCCCCATCCATCTCTGCTTTCTGTTTTGTGATTGTAGGCCCACTCCCGCAGTGCTGTGAGCCCTTTCTGGCGCTCTGCTGAGGATTGGGATACAGTGCTGGAATCCTCTCTGCAGCCTGTCACAGAAGTTTTACATTGTATTACCATCTCCTCCTTTGTAGAGTTACTTTTAATTTATATCTCTTGTTTTCTAGGTCTATGCTTGCCTCTTGGCATTTTTTTCTCTCTAGAGTAAAACATAATACAGTTTTGATCAATTCAGATTTTTCCCTTAGAACTTCAGGCCTGAGCTTGCTTTCCTAATACACAGAGACCCTAAAGGAAGTTCAGTTCTTGCAGGTGTTCGGAATTTTCTCATTCTTTGACTAAAAGGGAATTTAGAAATTTCAACTAAAGCTTTTTTAGGTGCTGTCTGTATTGTCCTTCCTTATAGGATCACAATTAACAGTGTTCAGGGCTTACTCCTGACTCTGTGCTCAGGGATCACTTCTGGCAAGGCTTGGGGACCATACGTAGTGGCAGGCATCAAACCTCCATTGACATTTGCAAAGCAATTGCCCACTGTACTATCTCTGGTTCCAGTGTTCTTTCTTTCTGGAAGCTGGGATTTGTATCCTTTCAGAGAATTCAGTACTTTAGGAAGATCAATTTTTATTTTTTGCTTTTTGGGTCACATCCAATCATAGCACAGGGGTTACTCCTGGCTCCGTGCTCAGGAATTACTCCTGGCAGTGCTCGGGGGACTGTATGGGATGCTGGGAATCAAACCCGGGTTGACTGTGTGCAAGGCAAAAGCTCTACCTGCTGTACTATTGCTCCAGCCCCCAAATTTCTTTGTTTTTTTTTAGTGTGCAATCATTTATTAAGTCTCTTCTAGATATTTACAAACATAAGAAAAGAGTAGACAAAAGATTTAATTTTAGATAGTTTAGCATAAAAACATCAAATACATGTATCGATTTTATACTATTACATTTGAAATCTCAATTTTCTGAATTGATAAACATTGTTTTTTAAAGAACACTGTCTGAATAAATGAAGAAATAGTGAACAAAGCTATTTCCCCTCAAATGGCCTTCAAACATCAAATGCTAGTTAGAAATTAGTTTTGCAAACCTTTTCTTTTTTGCTTTTTGGGTCGCACCCACTGGCTCTGCAGTCAGGAATTACCCCTTGCCGTGCTTGGGGGACCATATGGGATGCTGGGAATCGAACCCGGGTCGGCCACGTGCAAGGCAAACACCCTCCCCGCTGTGCTATCGCTCCAGCCCCGAGTTTCGCATACCTTTAAGGAAAAGATTGATCACTATGCCAAAAACCATGTAGAGCTTCTCAAATGAATTTCATAACATTGAGATCGAATTTCTTTAAACTAGGAGCACTTCCCCTTTTATCTATTCTTGACTTTGAAAGTTCTCCTTTTGCTTCTTCCATCTCAGATCCTTTTGCAGTTCAGTAAGATTGCTTTCTAGTTTATACGGTAAGAGTGGGACCTGAGGAACCCACTTGGATGGGACCCATCCTTCCGTAAATAAATCCCCCCTTCCCCCCGGCCCCTTTTTGTTTTGTTTTGTTTTGGGCCCTACAGCCAGTGGTGTTCAGGACTAATTCCATATGCCCCTTGACTCCTGTCTCTTTGGCTCTAAATATAACTCTCGAATGAGCTCCCCTCTCTGCCTTCGCTCTATTCGAAAGAACCACAAAATAGAAACACCATCCAATAGAGAGGCACCTGTTTTTTGGTAGGTGCGTTCTCCACTGGGTCTGGGCCTTCAGGGCTATCCCCACTACTGCTCCGGGCCGTGCGTGCCGGGGAGTGAGCTGACCCAGGTCCCAGAGCACGCCAGCCATGTGCTTCAGGCCTATGAGTTGTTTGTTCAGGGGAAAAGTCCTGCTGAGGGGCTGCATTGGGAGAAATAGTTTGCATTGAGAGAAATAGGGGTTTTTGTTTGTTTCTTTAATTTCTTAAGGGTTTGTGGTAAAGCCACTTGAATTCCTTCTTGATTAATTCACAGGATGACTGTCCCTCCTTGTTTCCATACGTCATGTGTATCCTCTGTGTCTTCTTGGTCTCAGAGGTGGCTCAGCCCCTGGCCTTTGTGACGCTTCACTTCTTGAGGGCCGGTTCTTCCCAGGAGGTGCTGGTTTTGCGAGGGGCTGCTCCAGTTGTTTCCTGCTCATTGATGTTGGAGGGCTCTTTGCCCAGACACGTTACATTAAGTAATGAACTTCTTAGGAATCACCAACTTGGGCTTCTAGTTAATTTTTTAACTCTGTGGAAATACTTAGATTCGCACTCCTTCTATTAAAGAGAAAAAGTAAACTTGTTAATTTCTCTTTTCTCTTCTGAGAGAGGCGGCTGGACTGCACCCAGCTGGGCTCTGTGCTTGGTTCTGGCTCTGCCAGCTTGAGCCTGTGGAACCAAGGCCAGCACCTTACCCGCTACACTATCTCCTGGTGCCAGCTTTGATTTCTTTTGGACGACTTGAATTTCATAGGCTCAGTGTCCTGGTCCTGAGGCTAGACCAGCCGGTCAAACGGTTGTATCTTATTTCTTGAGGCGACCCTATAGGTAGCTTTCAGAGTTCAATATAATATATAGTGTAGGTGATAGAATTGTTGCTTTTTTTTTCTTTTTTTCCTTTCTGGGTCACAGCCAGCGATGCACAGGGTAACTCCTGGCTCTGCACTCAGGAATTACTTCTGGCAGTGCTTGGGGGACCATATGGGATGCTGGGAATTGAACCCGGGTTGGCCACGTGCAAGGCAAATGCCCTACCTGCTGTGCTGTTGCGCTTTTTGTTTTTGTTCCGAACCTGGTGGTGTTTGGGGATCACGCCTGGTGGAACTCAGGGGCCCTGTGGGGTGGCTGGGGATCGAATCCAGGTTGGCCGTGTATCAGGCAAGCATCCTACCCACTGTCGCATCTCTCCAGCCCCGAAATGTTCCCATTAAACTAGGCACATTGCCCTGAACTAAAGGTATTGCTACCTTCCATACTTTGCCGTTTGATTTGGGGATTTTAGAGCTACACCACCCCCAGTGGTGGTCAGGGTACCAAGTGCAGTTCTGGGGAGCAGTATTTTGAAGTCCTGTTAATTCTTCCTGCGGAGATTTCATTTATTTACTCAGCCTCTGCTCACCTTGTTCAAAGAAAATCTGAGGACTCTTAAAGATGAAGTTGGCATCGATTTACAGTTTTATTTATTTTTGGGTCCCACACCCAGCGGTGCTCAGGGGTTATTCCTGGCTCTGCACTTAGGAATTCCTCCTGGCAGTGTTGGGGATGCCGGGAATTGAAGCCGGGTCACCTGTGTGCAAGGCAAATGCCCCATCCATTGAGCTATAGCTTTGGCCCTGCAGTTTCACTTGTAAGTCTTAGGGTTGCAGGGTCACTCTTCCACATCACCCTCCAAAATACCAGTGTCCCTCCACCACCATCCCAACTGCTTTGCCCACTGCTTGGTCAGCTTTGGCTTGTTCAGTTTCACCCAGTTTTGACTTTTCCTCTAATGTCTGATTTTGGACATTTTACTGATTGTATGGGATAGTATATCAAACTTTTTCTTGTGGTATTTTGATAATTCTTAAAGCCCCCAGTGCACGAGGGGGCGAATTTTACTGCTCCACCATCCTGAGGTGATGTTAAGCATAGAAACATTTATTTTGGGGGAGGAGTGGGGAGCCACACCATACAATACTCAGGGCTTACTCCTGTCTTTGAACTCGGGAATCACTCATGACAGGCTTTGGGTTGATGAGGATTGAACCTGGGTCAGCCATGTGCAAGGCAAACGTCCTCCCTACCTGCTGTACTATGCTCCTGCCCTTAAGATTGTTAAATACATGTGCAGAAATGTTTTATGTTAGTAGTTAAGAAGTTACCAATGAGTGTCTCTTCTTTTGATTGATGCAGGACTCCCGTTGGGGAGATCGAGACTCAGAAGGCACATGGAGGAAAGGCCCCGAGGCGGACTCTGAGTGGCGGCGAGGCCCCCCGGAGAAGTAAGTGGGCGCAGGGAACCACTGTGGGAGCGCTGAGGGGTTTCTGATTTGGTTTATTTTGTAGGGAAAGGACAGCATTGAAGGATTACATGTGTTTAACAATGATTTAAATGTATTTATAGTTGACATTAACACTGCTGTAACTTCTGACCTTGAAGAATGTCGAGGAATTGCTGTCTTGGATTTTGTTTTTAATGGGGTAGTATTGGCGTTAGGGCAGTAAGCCCTTCGCACCTTCTCCCTCTGAATTTCAGATCAGCTCCTCTTTTCAAATGATAGGTTTGAAACGGTCATACAAATAGGTTGAGATTCTGTGTATATCTCCTTCTAAAGCTGTTTTCTGTCGATCTAGAAGCTTCGTGGCTGTCTCTAGTTAGAACACACATAGGCTGGGTGAATTGGACGAGGTGAGTGAGGTGCTGCGGGGCGTGGCCAACGGTTTGCTGACGGTTTGTTCCCGCAGGGAGTGGCGGCGCGGAGAGGGCCGGGACGAGGAGCGGCTGCACCGGAGAGATGAGGAGAGGCCGCGGCGCCCTGGCGACGACGACGAGCGGGAGTCCGCGCTCAGGCCCGACGAAGACCGTGTCCCCCGACGGGGCCTGGACGACGACCGCGGTCCCCGGCGCGGGCCTGACGATGATCGCTTTCCCCGCCGCGGCCTCGACGACGACCGGCCGTCCTGGCGCAGCGCTGACGAAGACCGGCCTCCCCGGCGGGGTGGCGACGAAGACCGGGGCAGCTGGCGCCACGCCGATGATGACAGGCCACCGCGGCGGGGACTGGATGAGGAGCGAAGCTGGCGTGCCGCCGACGATGACAGAGGACCGAGACGGGGGCTGGACGACGAGCGGGGCCCGCGGCGTGGAGGCGCCGACGATGACCGGCCGTCCTGGCGCAGCGCTGACGACGAGCGGGGGCCCCGGCGCGGGCTGGACGATGACCACGGCCCTTGGAGGAACATGGACGACGAACGGATGCCCAGGCGCGGGGCGGACGATGACCGGGGGCCGTGGAGGAACATGGACGACGAACGGATACCCAGGAGGGGCGACGACGGGAGGCCTGGCCCCTGGAGGCCTCTGGTCAGGCCAGGTGAGCGGCCGGGCGCGGGGGCTGGGTGACTTTCTCAGGAGAACCCTCCCACGGGAGGCGGGATTCTGCTGTGTCAGGGCTCCGCGCTGAATCCGTGCTGCCTCCGTACTGCAGGCGCTTTGGTGCTTTCCCTGTTTCCCGCAGAGCACTCAAAGTGGAGTGACTCCCTGACAGTCGTCCTGACCTGAGGCCATGAGCCTTGGGTGGGCTGACTTGGCTGTGCCGGCGTTGCTCAGGGGTGCTCGCTGGCTTTGTGTGCACTGGGTGCTGCCCCGGGGCGTGAACCGGCTGGGCTCCGAGACCCGTGAGCTCTATTTAGCTCCTGAGCTCTCCAGCCCCTTGCTCGTGTCTTTTGCGGGTACTCCCACTGTGGTGCTTGGGGGTCCATGTGATGTTGGGGGGTAAACCTGGGGACCCCCGATGCAAAACACATGCTCCAGTTGTCAAGGTTTGTCTTCCTGCTTTCTCATTTTTGAGAAATTTTGCAAACACATATATGTTGTCTTGCTTCTTTTGCTTCTGCGAGTGCTTAAGATTGGATTTCCGGTTAGACATGGCACCTTTGTACCAGCTGGCGTTACTCTGGCATTACTTTGAGCTCAGATCTTTTAGCGTTCTTAAATCTATGCACTGCTCCTTGCCTCTGCAAGTTGGGTCTGGACCTCTACTTTTTGTTTTTAAATTACTGTTACTTTTACTGTATCTCTGAGTTACAGAGTTACAAAGTTGTTATATTCAGGTGTACAATGTTCCAACACCAGTCCCTTCACCTATTTCTACTACACCAATATCAGTACTTCCTTCCCCCCCTCCCCCCCAAATCACCCTTCCCCATGGCCGGCGGTCCCCTTCTGGGCCTGACATCCCCCCCACCCCCGTCTCCACCCGAGTGCCAAGCTTCCTACTGGAGACCACTTCTGCCCTTCAGTTTTCTTGCCTCTTGAACCTCCACTTTGACCTCAGCTGCCAGCCATTCCTGATGTCTTATTTTTGAACAAAAGTCAAGAGTTATCTGTTCAAAAATAAGGAGCTTCCCACCTTTACTAGTAGGATGGAAAGGGTTTTAATAAGTGGAATTTTGTTATGCTTGGTAACATAATAAAACTGCTATATTTATGAAATTTCACTTTGCTGCCACGCGCATCCTGTGGCTAAGAGAGATACTGATCACAGGCTCCGAGGACTTGTCTTTTTCACAGTTGGGTGGGTGGGAAGGGGAAAGAGACTTACTCCTTGTAACCAGGGGAAGAGTCTTGGTCGAAAGGTCTTACAGGGTGTGAGGAAACTTGGAATTGGGCTGCCTCTCGCAAATACGACCCTGTTCCTCACCCTGTGTCTTCTAGTTGAATTCTGCTTATTGCTGTCTTAATAGACTTACACTTGAAGCCTCGGCAAATAGACTTCACCCAAACTATTACTAGCTTTCCTGTACGTGTGGTAGAATAACAACAGAAATCCTAAGTAGGAGCGCGTGACTGTGAAATGAGCTGTAAATGGAGCTTTTTTGTTTGTTCGTTTTCGTACATGCCCAGGGGTTCTCCTGGACGTAAAGGTAAAGGCCCTCCCATTGTTCGTCGATTTGCTCGAGCGGGTCCAGTAACGTCTCCATTGGAGACTTTGTTGTTCCTGTGTCTGGCATATCGAATATGTCGCGGGGAGCTTGCCAGGCCCTGCCGTGCGGGCGAGATACTCTCGGTAGCTTGCCGGGCTCTCCGAGAGGGGCGGAGGAATCGAACTCGGGTCGGCCGTGTTGGCTGCGTGCAAGGCAAACGCCCTACCGCTGTGCTATCACTCTGGTTTCTCTTCAGATCGTATAAATCGTATACTCTTGGACGTGCACTCAGGAATTGTCCTGGTGGTGCTCAGGCGACCATATAGGATGCTGGGGATCAAACCTGGGTTAGTGGTGTGCAAGGCAAATGCCCTACCTGCTGTACTATTGTTGTGGCCCCATCTTCAGTATTTTCTTACACAAGGTTGGAGGATTGTTTTTGTTCAGTGTCAAGGATGACAAGAGACATATTCTACCTTTGAGCTATGGATTCCTGGCCTGGATGTCTCTTAAGTTGTGTTTAGAATGGTGGATTGAAGTCAACAACACTGTCTTGATTAGAAAAATTCTTACTTTAACAGGTGGATGGAGAGAAAAAGAAAAAGCCAGAGAAGAGAGTTGGGGTCCACCTCGAGAATCGAGACCACCAGAAGAACGCGAATGGGATAGAGATAAAGAAAGAGATAATCAAGATCGTGATGAAAATGACAAGGAGCCAGAGAGAGAGCGGGACAGGGAGCGAGACGCCGACCGAGAAGATCGCTTCAGGCGGCCCAGGTTTGAGTACTTTCCAGCCGCTACTGCCCGTGTGCTTCCAGCTCCGGCTGGAGGGCCCACAGCCTGCCCGCAGCGCCAGAGATTGACCCCGGGGTTCCCATGTGCCAGTGACGTGCACTTCATCCCTTTGCGCGGTCTCCCGGGCCCCTCTCTGATTAAGGTGCCAGAGATCAAAGCCAGGGACAGGCGCTGTGCTCTCCCACTGAGCAGAGCCCGTCCTGTCACTCTGTGAGGCTAAGAGCTGGGAGTGTCCTCTCCAGAGGGGCTTTGCACACAGTCACTTGCTTGGTGTGCTTGACTGCTTAGCGTGTAGAAGGTGCTCGGCACTCCTGAGGGCTCTGTAGAGGCTGACCACACGGGGGTCAAGACAGCTGGATCGGCATCGGGCCAGTGAGGTGTTCTCACCTGGGCTCCCGTTGGGCTTGGTCACGTGCGCCTGCTGTGTGCAACTTGTCGTTTTGGTGGTCCTAGGGATGAAGGTGGCTGGAGAAAAGGACCCGCCGAAGAAGCTTCAAGCTGGAGGGATTCAGGTCGCCGTGATGATAGGGATGACCGTCGCCGTGATCTGAGAGACCGACGAGACCTCGACAGGGACCGGAGAGGCCCTCCGCTCCGCTCAGAGCGCGAAGAAGGTAGGGGAGGGGGGATGTTTTCTCTGGGAAGAGCGGGGTTTGTGGGAACAGAAATATGACAGCAAACTCACTGCTCAGAATTCCACTTTCAGGAGTTCACACATCTCTAGTTCCAAGTGTATTAGAATCGATTGACTAAACGCACGTAATTAAGGAAATAATGGGCAGTTATTTAGAAGTCACGTCCTGGTGATTAAACTTAAAAGTGTTCCACACTGTAATTGTAACACTGCAATACTATTTTTAATGTCCTCGGTGTAGTGGGGTCGTAAGTGTATCATATTCTTTTTGTGATGCTGGGGATCAGCCAGGCCACCCAAGCGAGGTAAATGTTACACTGCTGAGCCCTGTCCCTGGCCTTGGGAGTACTTTTCTGGGTAATTTATTATGAAGTCTCTTTAACATTAATCAGAGAGCCTTTTGCTACTCACATTCTCCTTCAGCCAGATAATCATGACCTTGCCCTGAAATAGTCTGCAGTAATGTTGCTTTCCCAGACCATTGACATTTTGTGTGGCAAATGTTTTTGTCAGATAATTGAATGAAAATGATTCAGGATAGTTACTGGCTTTCTATGGAAGTGGTTCTGTTTTGCTTCTGCATTACACGATTTCTGAAGGTTTGTGGGTATTAGACTCAGGCCTGGTGGTGCTAGCACCGAGCCCGAGTCTCCTTGCATCACCGACAGTCTCCCCAGTCCCATTTCTGAGTTGGTTGAGGGATTCTTCCTTCACGTCTGTTCATCTCGGCGATAGAGTGCCCCGGGAGCTTAATTCTCTCTTTCCTTTCTTTTCGCATTTTAGTCAGTTCTTGGAGACGTGCTGATGACAGGAAAGAGGAACGGGGGGAAGAGCGGGAGCCCCCTCGCCGCGTCCCTCCGCCAGCTGTTACGAGGGACCGAGAGCGAGACCGAGAGCGAGAAAGTGGTGACAAAGAGAAGCCCTCTTGGAGAGGCGACAAAGATAGGGAATCTCTGCGTCGTACTAAGAATGAGACTGACGAAGAAGGATGGACCACGGTACGACGTTAAGTCTCGCTCGTGGATTCGAACTCGTGTCTTACATGGGTTTGATGACGTTCGGGGATGATTATACTGTGCTTCAACCAATCTCAGTTGGATTCTTTTAATGTTCTCTCTCCATAACACAAAAAGCATGAACTTGTATTAATCCTATATAATAGATTGATCATGCACCGTACCCACAGAAGGTTGGAATACCATGCCATTTTCTGGAATTTAAGGTGTTGCATTATTTCATCAATCATTTGTTTACAAAAAAGAAAAACTAAAAAATAAATTTGAAATGTGAACCCTTCAGGTATTGAGTAACACACCTGTATCTTGGCATAGAAATGATCTTTTTTTTTTGTTTTCTTTTGTTTTTAAAATATCTGATTAATTTGGAATGAGGTATGGTTCTGTTTTAGAAAAGTATTTGAGAACTTAAAAGCAGGGAGCTGAAACAATTTTCACGCCATTAGCAATTGATACGTACCTCTGTATCGCTTGAGGTAGCTATTGTTATAAATTGAGAAAGTTTTTAGGTTCACTCTAACTGCAGTAAACATTAGAATACAGTGGATTTCTCTGTAGGCTTGAGAGGAGGCGAGTAACTCGAAAGCAAGCAGGCTGCAGTCTCACTGTAGTGACAAGACTGCTTGAGTGGGAATCCGAAACAATTAAGCCTTGAAATTTTAAAGCATTTGGTAAACTATTGCTGAACTTTTTCTGTTGCCAATAGCAAACTGCTTTTCCATTAATGGAGAATTCATGCCTTTCAAACATTTTAAATATGACAATATTTATAAATGTGTGGTTTGGAGGATTGTTTTTAAGTTCTTTTTCCTAATTTTCTTTCTCTCCAGAATAGATTCTTTGAACAAGTAATTTGTAGTAATGACTGTGTTGCCTTCAATTTTTGAGTGTAGTAGCTATGTTAAAGATGGACTCTCCGGTCTTATTGAAGCCAACACAGAACTTGCTGCTGTGGTTTTTCTTCAATGATAAATAAAATACTTACAGAATTTTAGTGTTGATTTGTGATTCTAGAGAAAGTGTTTTGTAACGGTGAGCTTGCATATTCAGTCAAGTTTTTTGCTAAAGTTTCATCAGTGCCAGTGTCTCGAAGCCTATAGTATCAAAGAGCAGAACTTAAAACAAAGCAGATGCAGCTAGGTTGGTTTCCGCTAAGTTCCCCTCCTTCCGAAAGGGACCCCATACCCCGGTGCTACCATTTATACCCTCTCTGTGCTCTGTTGCATGGACGGTGGGTGTGGGTGTGTTAGGGAAATAGTGCTTTCCCAGGATGGAGTTTGCAAATTCCAGTGGCTTTGCAAGGCACTTGATTTCTGAAGTTGAGCAGCAAGAATGCCTGATGGTGCCCTGCAGGATGAAAGAAGGAATAGAATACTGTACTGGGTCAGATGCAGCCTCTTCTGTTCATGTTACCCGTGATGGAAGCGAACGTTTACTTGCTAACTGGTATTTCAAGAAAACGGATGTCTTTTACGAGTCCTCTTATCAAGTTAAAGAACTTGGACCTGAAATCTGTGGAGGCTTAGGTTACTAGAAAACAGGGTATCTGTGACATGGCAGACAAGATTGTGTGGGTGAGTTGCAGGTACACGTCTGGTGTGAGAAAGTGCCCAGGCCCTCCTGCAGACACACTCTTCTCCCAAGTCCTTTCTTTCTGGGAGTCGAACCCCCCAAGGCCTTGCAGACTTGCCCTCTGGACACCCCAGTGTGTGTTATCAGGAATGGCTTCCACGTGACAGTGCTGCTCCATTCTGGAGGGAATTGCCCTGATGTTGCTAGAGATGGGTCTGAGGCTGGAGGTGTCTGAAGTGGCTCCCCAGGGAGGCTGCCTTAACAAATACGAGACCAAAGACGGTTTGTTGATCCTGACTGTGGGGGAAGGTGTTGCCGAGGGGCGAGGAAGGAGCAGTCTGCCGAGCACTGCTGCCCTCTCCTTGGGTCTCCCACACGGTGCTCCGGAGCTTCAGCTCCCAGCAGCTCTCTGCCGACATGTCTCTCACCCGCAGGGTGGTTTGGGGGCGGGGGGCGTGCGATTCTAACTGGGGTCACCCTCATGCAAAGTGTGCGCCTTAACTCTTGTACTGTCTCACCGTGAAACTTGGAACACATTAAACTTTCTTCCCCTTTGTGGTTTAACTTTGACTTACTACCAATTTCTTGCAAATAAAATTTAATTTTGGAGCTCCCGGAAACGGACTTAATGGAAAATGGGAATTCAAGGAAATCGAGAGCCAGCGGCGAAGGCTCACAGGGAAGCACTGGCGGCCGAAGGCTGTGCCACCACACGGCGCAAAGCAGGTGCCTCTTGAGGCTTCACATCGCACTTCCTTTGGGTTTGGGGTTTGGGTCACAGCCGACCCTGTGGGGCTCCCGGGCTACTCATGGGTCAGTGCTTGGGGTACTGTGTGGTTCCAGGGATCAGGTTCGGCCTCCCAGGCCTTGGGAGCCATCTCCCAGGCTGGCCCTGGGACTTTGGTGTTTATTTGGGGGTGGGGGGTGGGTGTAAATGTACACAGGTGCTACCCTGGCTCTGCTCAGGGGACCAAGAACCGCAGTGGTGTCGGTCACAAGTGAGGCAACAGCCTCCCCTACTGCACGGTCTCTCCAGTTCCCTCATTTGGATTTTAGAACTTTGTGTTCCAGCCTTGGCATCTTCAGACGGTTTTTGGCCATACTGGCCTATGTTGAGGGCTTACTCGCCGCAGTTCTAAGGGGGTCATATGGGAAGGGGGCACGGGCAGGCATCAACCGGAGCGGGCCACATGCAAGGAAAGTGCCCTATCAGCTGTACTATCGCTTCGGTCCCTTGATTTTTACACTTGTAAGGCAAGTTGTTGGGGGCGTCTGGGGGACCATATGAGGTGCGGAGGATTGAACCCAGCTCAGCCACAAGGATCGGTGGCCTTACCTGCTGGGAGTATCTGTTTGGCTCCAAAAGATAGGATTTCTTTGGTCCTAATTTTAGCTTTTTAAGAACTGGAGAGAAATGAAATGTGTTCATCTTCTGTTGATGCCTGAGTTCCAGTGTCGGGGAAGGGTCTGAACCCAGAGCCTCACAGTGCTGAGACCGCACTCTGTAACGGCCACATCCTCAGCAGAGGCTACTTGATCTTCCTTGGTGTCCATCTCTGGGTTTCCCCCCAGCCCCGCAGGGTTCAGGGCTCATTTGTGGCAGCATCGAGGGACTATGGGGTGCCAGGGATCCAGCCCAGGTCAGCTGCATGCAAGGCAAGGGCCCTCCAGGCTGTACAACTGCCTGCTTCTGACAGGCTACTTTTCAAGTAGATTAGTATTATGGTTCCCAATTAGTACTGTTAATCCTGTTTTCTTTTTGGGGTGCTAGTCATCAAATCCAGGCCCTCCCTTGCAAGTGCTCTCTGTCACTGGCCCCTGATACCTTGGCAGATATCCAGGCCTTCAACGTAGTCTATCTTCAACATAGTCCCAGTTCCAGCAAACTGGGTATCAGTATGCAACTGCTGTGAGCACATCCTGTCTGGTCTCACATTGCTGTGGGGATCCTTAGGTTAAAACCGGGGGCCTGGGACCTGGAAAAGACCCCGGCTCTTAGTAAGTAGCTGAGTTGACTTCTGCACCAGCTGTCTCTTCTGGTTTGGCAAATACAGATAATAAAGCCTGGAGGGTGAAGCCACACAGCGGGAGAGTATGCAGAGTTCCTGCTGAGCTAAAAACTGAAGCAGAACAATATGTTTCAGGGAAGCTAAAAAAACAATTCACCCAATTTCATAAAGCCGCTTGAGCTTAGGTCCTGTCAAATCTGAAGGTTCCCAGTGGGTGGGTCTAAGTTTGTTCATACCGAGTTTGAAGGTTGCTTTTAAGCAGAAGGGGTTGGGGGCGGTGGGGGACCAAGGGAGGGCATCCGCCTTGCTCTGAGGAGCAACGTGCCCTTTGCTCACGTCTGTGCTGGGATTAGCTAGTCATAGAAAAGCAGTCTGGCCTCCAGGGCCCTGGGTACACTCCTGGGGCCTGTAGACAGTTCATTTCAGATGGGGGTGTACTGTGTGATACCTCTTGGTATGATACCATGCCCCCCGTGTGATCGGGTGATGGAGCACGAGATGTGGAGGGCTGGCAAGCTTAGGGGGCAAGTCTCTTGGACTCACAGGGGTCCCCAAGCAGACGAGAACCCCACCCGCCAGCTGTCCGAAGTGCTTATTCTGGTTTGAGGATAGCTCACGCTCAAAGCCAGAGGCCCCCCATCAACTGACAGGGAGTGGAACCTTCCAGCCCTCAAAAGATTCCATCTTCTACTTAGCGTGAGAGGTACCAGCTGGAGTAAAAAGCTTCCTGCTCTGGGAGCCCTGAAATGAGCAACGCGGTGAGCTAATCCTGCTCTCAGCCCTGCTTTTCATCTCGACATCACGAATGTTTTCAAACTGCAAGCCCGGGTGTGTGCAGACAGAAGGCCAGAGGAGCAAAGCTGTAGACAAGATTAATTCATAAACTGATACTGTATAAATACACAACCTTTTTAAACAGCACCGTCTCAAGTGTACACAATATGATTATAAGTTGGCACGATTTTTTTTTAAAGGTGAAAAAATGCTAGCTGCTAGCTCAGTAATAAAATACCTGGTACATAAAATGATAAGGAGGAGCCATATTCTTCTACCTGTTACAGATTGTGCACGTTCGCTCCTCCGGCTAGGACAAGCGAGTCACGAGGAGGGAATAACCCCCGCCCAAATCAACACTGGCAAGTTTTACGCCTTCACTTCTCAGAAACGGGGATGGTCTCCCCGGGCTGGCTTCCCCGGGCCCCAAACCACCGACCGAGGACAAGAAACGGCTGGTTTCAAACAATCAAGTCATTTTGCCAACGTTCCATAAAATTGCTAAGTTGTCCGTCCAGCTCAGAGGCTGTTAAAAAAATATTCTAAGGGCTAGTAAAGTGCCTCCATTCATAAAACGAAACCACGAAGATGTAGAGGAGACAATCTCATACCGACTCGCAGCGAGGTCGCCGGGCGACGGGCGCGGTAACTCAGCCGCGCCTCTCCGGGGTGGGGGTGCGGGGGGACTCGGAATCCGCGCGCGGTGCTCGCTGGCGGCGTGGGCAGAGACGAGAGCGAAACCGAGATTGTCAGCGTCGAGCGGACGAGTCCTCCGTGCGCGCGTCCGTCCGTGCGGCCTCAGCGCGGCTTCTTGGCGGCCAGGCCGTCCCGGGCGCTGCGCGGCGGCGGCGGCGGCACTTTGGAGAGCGGGCAGTACTTGATGGTGTGCGCGTTGTCCCCGCTGGCGCCGCACAGGGGACACGTGTAGCGGCGCAGCACGGGGCACAGCACCCGGCCGTCGGGGCCCTTGAGGATGTGCGTGGTGTACAGCGCCACCGCCTCCTTGTTGTTGCGGCAGAACACGCACACCTGCAGCTCGGGCTTGAGCAGGCGGCCGGCGGCCGGCCCGGAGGCGGCGGGGTGCAGCCGGGGCTCGGCCGCCCAAGCCGGGGCGCGCTCCTCGCGCGGCGGCGGTGGTGGCGGCGGAGGCGGCGGCAGCGGCGGCGCCACCTCGGCCGTGGTGGCGGCGGGGATGGGGATGGAGATGGGGGCGGGCGCGCCCAGCAGCACGGCGGCCGCGCGGCCGGCGAACGGGCTGAGCCCGGCGAAACGCTCCTCCAGCAGCCCGGCCTCGGCGGGGCCCGCGCACAGCTCCAGCGCGCGCAGCTCCAGGTAGCGGCCCCGCGCGCCCGGCTCGTCGCCGCTGCTGTCGTCGCCGCCGCCGCCGCCGCCGTCGTCGTCGTCGTCGTCGTCCACGTCGTCGTCGGGCGGCCCCAGCGCCGGCCCCCGCGCCCCCGGCCCGGCCCCCGCGTGGGGGGAGCAGCAGGACGACGACGACGACGAGGGCGGGGAGCCGCGGCCGCCGCCGCCGCCGCCGTCCACCGCTTTGGTGATGAGCGTGGCGAGCCCCAGGTAGTCGTTCCACGAACTGAAGGGCTGCGGGTGCGCCGGGCCCGGGGGGCTCACGAGCGCCATGGGCGGGGGCGCGCGGGCGCGGCGGGGCGAGCGGGGCGCCCAGGGGAAAGCCTCCATGGGCGGGCTGCGGTGGCTGCGGTGGCCGCGCGCGCCCGCCGCCGGCGCGGGCCGGACGGAAGGGACGCGCCGAGCCTGCCCGCCGGCCTGCCGCGGGGTGGGGCCGCCCGCCGCCTTTTATCGGCTCCCGCTCTCCTCCCCGCCCCCGCCGGCCGCGCCGCCGCGGCCCTGCCCCCTGCGCCCGCGCCCCGGACGGAGGCGGAGCGGAGGCGGGCGGTGCGCGCGCGGCGCGGCGCGGCGCGGCGCTGCGCCCGGCCCCGGCCCCGGCCCCGGCCCGCGCGCCCCTCGCCGCCCGCGCGCCGCGCCGCCTCCCCGGCTGCCGGCCGGCCGGCCCCGGGCGAGGGGGCGGGCGAGGCGCCGCCTCGGGCCCCGGCGCTAATTGGCTGCTGACCCGGCCCCCCACCGGCGCCGCGGGCGTCGCTCCGGACGCTGATTGGCCGCGGCTCGGGGCGGGGGGCGGACCCTGCCCGTGCAGCGGGGAGGGAGGGGAAGGGACCCGCGAGAGGGGCCGGGGAGGGGCGTGCGCCCGAGCGCCGGGTCTCCCGCTGGGCCCGGGCCGGGGAACAGGTGACCGCGCCCGGGTCTCCCTCGGCCTGGTGGTGCGTTTCCCCGAGGACCGGGCTGTGCGCAGCGACGGGCGCGCCCAGCCGCCCCGGGTCTGTTGGAGAAGCCCCTTCCTCCCCGCCGCCCCAGCAGCGGCGAGACCGCCCGGGGAGGCAGGACTGGGCTCCAGCTGAGGATGCGGCGGTCCTGTCCGCAGCAGCCCGGTCACCAAGTAACTTCGGTTGGCGCGGCGCTCCGGAGAGTTTGGAGAGCAGTGGAGGGACGCACTTCTCCCCGCCGCCTCCCTGCTGGTATGCCGGCGGCAGCCGTGACCCGGGTGGTGGTGGTGATGGGGGCTTAGGGAGGGAGGGAGCGGGCCAGCAAACCTTCCCGCTCTCAGCAGGGATGGGGCGCGTGGGCAGCGCCTCCCTCCTGGAGGGTCTCTGTCCAAATCTGGGATCTGTGCAGTTTGAAATGTTCAGCGTCACAGTTTACTACTTTGAGACGAATAAAATAATCCGGCAGTGCTCTGGGCATACTCCTGGCGGTGCCTAGAGGCAGGGAGGTGCCTGCCTCGAACCCGGGTTTGCTGCGCGCAAGGCCTGAACAACACAAGCCCGTACTATTTATAAGCAATATGATGGGGGAGAAAAAAAAGGGGGCAAAACTTTTCCTACCTAAAAAAGCAAGGCCTGGAGGGATAGTATGACGGGTCGAGTGCTTGCCTTGGGAGGAATGGATCTGGGTTGAATCCCTGGCACCAGAAAGGGTTTTTCGGAGCCCACCAGGTGTGATTCTTGAGCACATTGCCAGGAGTAAGTCCTGAGCATTATCAGGTGTATACTCCCACCGACCCCCCCCCCCCCCCCCAACACACACACCACAAAAAAAAAAAAAAGGGGAAAAGGAGTAGGTAGGTGGCAGGAAGGGCTCTTCTGGGCTCTGGGACTTTTGGAAACTGCCTGCTTGCGGGGTGGACTGACAACCACCAGCACTTCCTTCCCCCTGACGGGTTGAAGTAAGGAGTGGGGGGAATGAAGGTCCCCACCATGCTCAGGGGGTGATGCCCAGAGCTGGCGCTGACCATGAGTACCTGCAGTGTAAGCAGGCCTTGGGAATCCTTCCAGCTTCTGTCCATTTTACAGATGAAGAAAATGAACCCTAGTGTTGGGTTTCTCTGGATGCCAGAGAGCAAAATGGGCTTTGCACTGTGGGAGGCTTGGGTTCCTGGCACCACCGGTGTGACCTCGACACCCCCCCTCAAAATAAAAAAACAAAGACGGAACTGGACAGCTATTACAGCAGGTAGCACACTTGCCTGGCATGTGACCAACCCAGGTTCAGTCCCTGGCATCTCTCATGGTTCCCAGAGCACTGCTGGGAGTGATTCCTGAGTGCAGAGCATCACTGAGTGTGCCCTTCTTCCCCGCTCCCCTGTGAAAAAAAGACATAGATCAGATCGCATGGTGAGTGTGTGACAGAAGCAGGACTCATCATTCCTGACTGGACAGCTGCCTCCCTGCTGGACCCCAGACCCAGAAGCTGCATCAGAGCAAGTCTGCACAAATCTACAGGAATCAAGCAGGAAACATGCAAGTTCACAGAGAGAAGAGAGAGGCTCAAAGGGGCTGGAGGATGGAGCAGGGCGTCTGCTCTGGCCCCCGGCCGGGCCTGGAGAGTCGCTTCTCAGCCCTTCCGCGGCTCCTGCTCCTTCCTGGGTTGATTTCAGCCCTGAAACCAGGCCGCCACTGTGCTCTGCACTTGCCAGCCCAGTTCTTCCTTTCTTGAGTTTATGTTGGCTCTCGAAAAAGCCCTCCCCACGGTTCCTCCCCCCTCCCATCAAAAACAAACACGCGCCGTGGGTGTGAGGCCCCAGCAGCAGGCTGGCAGGTTCGCTGACTCGGAACTCGGGGCTCACGCCACGAGCACCCCGGCCCCCGGAGTGGGGAGGAAGATGGTTATTCTATAAATGGAAAATTCCACTCTGTGCGTGCTCACGGGCCCTTTCAAGGCAGGCCGGCTGTGCTTCCTCTGGAGACCAGGAGCTCGGGGGCCGCTTCAGCCTCGCTGGCCAGGGGGCATGAGGCCGCCAGCTGCGACCCTGGTGCTCCTGGGTCAGGCCCAGGCGGGAAGGGCAGCCAAGGGGGGGCTTTCTCCTCGCCACTGCGAATTTGAGCCCTTGTGGTTTTACCAGGGGAGCCAGAACCTCACCCTGAAAGAAGTGTGAGCAGACACCTTGATTGGGAGCCGCAGCCTGGCAGGTGGGGTCCGAAGAGGCCAGGAGACACCCTGGAGAGAAGCCGGCCGTGGCCCCACATGTCTGTGGTCTGCCTGCTCTCGCAGCTCCTGGCCTGACAGCTGAGTCTGTTCCCGTCGGACATCCAGAGCTGCTGGACCCAGGAAGGGCCGCTGGGGGCAGGCTGGCCTCCGTGTTGGGGTGTGGCAGGTTCTGCACTCCAGGGGATGGGAGTAGGAGGGAAGGGGGAGCCAGCGCCTGGTTGAGCCCAGTGGGTAAGTAGGGATTCTCACCACCGCACCCAGTCGGGGAGGCCGGAAGCGGTCCAGCTCTTGGAGGTGGTGGAACTGACCTCGGAGATGTCCTGGGCACCTCCCAGGACCAGGGGCCATCCCACCCCGTCCAGGGATTGTGCAGAGACAGACCGAGTGAGGCTCTTCTTTGAAGCGGCACTTGGTGCAGGCGCGGGCAGCCGGGTCTCAGCTTGAGCTTGGGCTGGAGGGAGGCGGGGTAGGGGGTGGGGGGGTCCCTGGCGCTTGGGCTCTGCCCCCCAGCCCAGGCCATTTCCTTTGCTGGCAGCTGAGCCGGCCCGGAGAGGCAGCGCACAGACCTCAGGCGTCTTGAGGCTCTTCAGAAACATGAGGTCAGCCCTGGGGAATGAGGCAGCTTGGCGGGGGTCCAGGCCACTACAGAGATGCTGTTTGTTGGCTCGGGGTCCCACCTACCGCCTGCCAAGGGGCAGGAAGTGCTTGGGCTCCCTGAGGCTGGGAGGCTGGTGAGGCGCCTGGGGCACGTGGGGGGGGGGGGAGGGACACCGTCTATATCACCTCATGGCCAGAGGGTCCGTCCGGGGACGGGTCCCTGGCACGTCACCCCAAGGCTCCTGCTGGGGTGCGCCGGATTTTCTCCCAGTCCTGTGCAAAGTCGCACCACCCTTGGCCTTCCTCTCGCTGGGCTCTGACCTCCTCCTGCCCTCTTGGAGGGCCTGGGGGGGGGCGGGGATCGTCTTGGGCAGGGATTCACTATTTCTGCCTGCCCCCCTCTTGGCATGGGCAAGGTGACAGGGGACAGGTGTGAGGACATCCCCTCTCCCCGGTCACGACCCAGTTTGGGTCCCTGAAATACTGGTGTGGTGGGGGGAGAGATGGAGTTTGCTCCGTTTCTAGAAAGACAAGGGCCGGGAGTCTGCCTCTAGCCAGCTCAGACCTGATCCCCGTCTTCCTGAGCCGCTGGCCGCCACAATTACAGTGAGGAACACGGGTGACTCCAGGGCCTGTGACCTTTCTCTCTGCGCCGTTCCTTGCGGCGAGCCCCCTCCAGGTGAAACAGATCCGAGATGGGAGTGATGCACCCGCTCATTTCCCAGAAAGCTGAGAGCAGGCGGGGGGGGGGGGGGGGGTGGGGGTGGGGGGGGGGGGAGATGGTCCGCCCGCCCTGTGCCCTGTGTCCCAGCTGATGGCAATCAGCGCAGCAGACTGGGCCCGTGGCCTTGTCCCCGTGGTGCCCCACCCCCACCCCCACCCCGGGCTCATGTGCAGCCTCGTGACCTTTATCCAGGTGGGCCCCAGTCTGCTGGGCGCATCTGCTCCTCGGCCAGGGGCAGGGACCTGAAAGGCCGAGCCTGGGGCCCACCTGAACCCTGTCCACTCCCCGCAGCGCCACCCTCAGCCGAAGCCCGCTGGGGGGGGGGGGTGAGGGGGGGGGAAGTGTTGGTTCTCCCTCACCTCTTCCTCCCGCCCTGGGGCTTTCTCTGGGAAAAGAAAAGACTCTTGACACGAGGAAAAGACTTTTTTTTAAATTATTATTAGTGAAACACCATGAGGTACAGTTGTAGACTTACAAATTTTTGTGCTTGG